>NW_026070759.1:0-3267 GCF_014885135.2 Alexandromys fortis
GAGACCTTCAGGAGTTCCTGATGGCAGGAGAGTGGTTTCTGGTGGGTTTGGCTGGGGCGTGGCTATCTCTATACAATCTGCCCCTGAACACAATAAAGGAGCATTCTTGGGGAATTCAAGGATGACCTGTGTTGCTGTCTCTCTGTCTGTATGTGTCTGTGTATTTTAACCTCCAGCCCCCTTGCCCAAAGCTCATGAACTGGGTTCTAACGCACTGAGCGCAGACAAGGAGGCATGGTGCGCGGCATATATTCCCAGAGAATCTGAAGATCTTAAGGAGCATTATGGGATTTAATGTTAAAATGGTGGAATACATTAGTTCGTAAGGATTTTGTACACATTAGATTTCATACAAAGATAAGTAAACACATAGAAATGAGAGCACTCATGAAAAAAAATCCACCCAAATTGACTCAGTTTTAAGTAAGTTGGAAAGCACTCTAGATCACAAGGGCCTTATTTAATAAAATTACCTTAATCTCATATCTTAAATGCTTTTTGTTTAGCCCTCTATCTCCAAACATCGCTAATTCAGTTGGTTTTTTTTTTTCTGACTCCAGTTACTTTCTCTTTCTTATTTTCGTTGGCCTCTGAAGTGAATTTTTAGACAGGTGTGGAGGCAAGCATAATTATCCTAGGAAATACACTAAGGGTGTGTGTTGGGGGAAGGGTGACAAGGTTATGAATGAGTAGATTATCACTACGAGCAATGGTCATTGTATCTTGCTTGGGACCCTGTGAAAGGCTATATTAGATTCCCATTAGAAACATTCCACCATGGAGCTTTCTTAAGCACAGAGTGCTCAGGCCTCTGTCCCAAATCACTTACTCAACTCATAGAAATAATGTGATGTTACAACCAGAGCAGCCTTAGGATGAGGACTCTTTCAGTATGATAGTTTTGGGCACTGTGAGCATCCTTAGGTTGGGTCCAGGAAAACAGGCAGGGGTATTGTCAGCACCTAATATATATCCTGTATGTCTATGAGTATATAAATCTAAAATGGGTTTATTTAATTCTTATATTTTGCAAAAGAATGATCTAAAGAACTGATTGAGAAAAAATGTATTTTCATTCTGATAAATAGTGTTTGGGTGCAGGTACCCAAATTATCACAAGCTTAGCCGTCACTCCAAAGAAGGTTGTTTCTAGACCAAGTATGAAAATTCCATTCTAGTGAAGCCAAAGACCCAACTCAGTCCTATATAGGACAATGAATGTCTTGGGGGGAGAAGACCATAGGAGTGTATCATTTTACATGCTCTACTTTGAAAATATAAGTTGTTGTTCATAAAAGAATTATAATGAGTGTGTGGGTGAATTAACATTGCAGGTATAACTCTGGAAGAAAGGTAATTTTGCCATGCTGCCTCCTACACATATTATATGTTGAATATATTAACCACTCCACACTATTACCCAACCCTTCATTTCTAACCTTTCTTCCTTGTTTGTCATCTTTGTTCACTTAGACAATTGAAATGATTTTTATAGTTCTGTTTTTGAAAACTCCACTAATGAGTAAGTTGCCATTGATTATGGCAGGGTCAAGAGTTACAAATTTGGCTATAAATCTAGTTTGTATTTATCTGTGTGATATTGGACAAGTTACTTAATCTCTGAATTTAAGTTATCTTATCTGAAAAGTATTTGGAGGGGCTGGAGAGATGGCTCAGCCGTTAAGAGCATGGCCTGCTCTTCCAAAGGTCCTGAGTTCAATTCCCAGCAACCACATGGTGGCTCACAACCATCTGTAATGAGTTCTGGTCTGTAGACATACATGCAGACAGAATATTGTATACATAATAAATACATAAATTTTATAAAAGTATTTGGATCAGTGGCTTGTTTAAGATGACGAGTTCATGCTTTAATTGTTAACTATAGAAAGAGATACTTCTGATACTGTATTTAATATGCACCAAAGAGTGAGGATCATGGTGGGTACCTCAGCCAGAGCTGCCATTTGAGCTGAAAATGATAATTGCACATGTGTATAGGAAATACAGTTCTAAAACTGAAAAATAAGAACAATCATTTCTTTTATATAATGAACAATTTAACATATTAACCTATAATCAAAGAAGAAATTAAAATATTCAAATACACTTCCCTAAACAACATCAACAAAGGAAGCATGATTATAATTATTTGTAACAATACCCCCCGGGGTTTGGCATTGGTGAAGACCACATAGACTACGTTGTAAAAAGGTCTAGAAAAAAAATTCGCACTATTGCTTCAATCAGCTCTTCCCTGAGAAATGATGTGAGACTCTGTAAAGTTTTGTAAATATAATTAATTTTCAAATTATAGTACACTTAACCATTTTTGTATAAAGAATTTCATTGGGAAACATGTCAATGATAATGTAATCTTAAAAAGAGTTATTTTTCCGACAAAGTAATATTCATTCACGAAAACATGTACTTTTAATTCCAATAACCAGAAAAAACAATAACTTTTGTGTATTTATTCTCTCATAAGCACACATACACATGGCCAAAATGGCACCAAATTTTAAATCTATGGTATCCCATCTGCATGAAAGATTATTTGACTAAGAGTGTAGTATTTAGTGCCAATAATCTAATGTGCCTAGTATGGCTATGGGCCACAAAACTCACTTTCTATGGGTGAATCCACATGGCAAAACTGAATAAGAGAAGAGAGAGACAGAGAGAGAGGAAGAGAGAGAGAGACAGACAGACAATGGTTGTCTGCATTTCAGTACTGGTCCTCCAACGAATACATGGTTTTATAGGACTCATGCCTGAGTTCTATAAAAAGTAGGTCAATATACAGAAGTTTAAAGTGTTTTTAGGATGACTGGGCATGGTAACCTGTGCCTTTAATCCCAGTACTCAGGAGGCATAGGCAGGTGGGCCTCTGTGAGTTCAAGGCTAGCCTGGTCTACACAGAGAGCTCCAGCCCAGCAAGGAAGATATTGTGAGACCACATCTTTAAAAAAAAGGAGACTCTTTCATGAATGCAGATAGATATCCTAGGCATACAGGCATACCTGCAGAGTTACAGTGAGTTACAATGACAGAATCTATCCCTACAGTAAGGATCAATAACCTGGAGCGATTTGTATACATTGTCTAATCTTTTATACACTTCTAACTATGTGTATAATCATGTTTAGATACCTCAGTCTAAATATAATTGCTTTTAATATTTTGACACATTACGGCACAGTAGTAACTAAAGCACATGCATACACACACACACACACACACACACACACACACACACACACATAT
>NW_026070760.1:0-3267 GCF_014885135.2 Alexandromys fortis
TAAGAAAAATAAAAGTATGAGCATGTTCTACTGTAGCTCAAGGTTTGGTTCATAGTCAGAAACACAAAATTACGGTTCCTGATAAATCTTATACATTATTAACTATTATCTTCAATGATATTTGTGTTTGATTGATCTTTCCATATGCATTGATTCATTATATTTGGAAAAATGCAAAATGTTTATAATATAATACCTCAATGTTGTCTTTATATTTTTCTTCCTCATTTAAAAATATGAAAGAAATAGTTGACCAATAAAAATCTGGGTAACCCTAGCAGAAACATCTAATTATGGGGAATTCAGACGTTGAACTGGACATGTGTAAGCAGGCATCCCAAGGAGTGGGGCTGGGATGCTAACTCAGACCCTAAACCTTCCACCCACAAACTGCAATTCTAGTGGTGGCTCAGTGTTTCTGGGAGTGGTCAAAGAGTACTCTCACTTGAGGCCCAAGACAGGAGAGGGAACCCATGCACATCACTGCTTGAATGGCCTGGAACCAGAAGCTGAATTGTTCAGAGACCTCAGGTAGGACCAAAATGACTGGCCAAAACAAGAAAAACAAAACAAAAAACTGTCAGTGTATGATTCCTAACCTTCTCATGCTAAGCTCATAGAGTTATGCCTATCTCAGCTGTCGTCAGAGAGGCTTTCCACAGCAGTTGATGAGAGCAGAAACGAAGACAAACAGATAAACATTGGAGGAGCGTGGGCAACAGCACAGAAGAGAGGGAAGAATTGGAGGAAGCAGATGGGTGGAGAACACCGGAAGAACGTGACCCACAGAATCAATAAGCAAGGCTCATGGGAGTTCATAGAAATAGAAATGGCATGACCATCATGTCTTCTGCATTGATATGTGAGAAGTCCTCTGCATACATGAAGTGGTCATTTAGCCTGGGGTATTTGTGCCACTCCTCACATAGGGAAAGGGAGGTATGACTCCTTTGCATCCCTCTGTACCCTTTCTACTGGGTTGTCCTGTCCAGCCTTAATATAAGGGTTTATGCCTACTGTTATTGGGTCTTGTTATGCTATGCTTGCTTGATATCTCTGGGAAGTTTGTTATTTCCTGAGGGGAAAAAGAGGGGCAGTGGATTTGGGGAAAGAAAAGGTTGTAGGGGGCTGCTGGGAGGAGTACAGTGAGGAGAGGCTTTTGTCAGGATGTATTGTATGTATAAGAATAAAAAATAAATAATAAGAAAAAAAAAGTGGTTTTCCCAGTTGGGGAATTACTTCCATGAACACTGAAATGTAACTCTTTGTCTAAGATGTGCCTTCCTTTCCCTTGAGTGAATGTCTTGCAGCTGAATGAGTGAGTTATATAGTATGAAAACCTAAAACTTATAGACACAGCCAGAATCTTAAAGTGGGTGTACTTTCAAATATTCCAGCAGAAACTTGTGAGAATTTTATTTTATATTCCTGCTGTTCAACACTAGCTCTAATGTGTCTTTTATAGTATAAGATGTTATAACATTGAATGTTTCATTTCTCTAATCAATTTTGGTGTAAAAAATGCAACTCATAACTATTTGATTCTGTCACATCACAATTGCAAATTTAAATACAATCTTGTTCACAAAACTTTATTACATGACTTCAACTCCAAAATCAAGTTTGATGTGATTTTTCACATCAAACTTGATTTAGAGTTGAAATCTGGAAACAGAGTTGTGTTTGCATGCTAAAAGGCTCTTAATAAGACCATACATGTAATAAATATTTAGTTTTATTTTCAACTTAAGAAGTCATTTCAAGATCTCCTGAGTAAATTAGAAGCATGAGGACCTTGGTGGAGGGCTGGAAGAGGGGAGGGGAGAAGCAGGGAGGGGAGCAGAGAAAAATGTAGAGATCAATTAAAATTAAGAAAAAAGAAGTCACTTCAAAACGATGAGTATCCTGGAATACAGGATACTTACACAGACACACACACATGCGCACACACAGAAGAGTCTAGGAATACAGACCTATTTTGTTTTTAGATGCATCATTCAAATAAAAATAAAAATGCTTCCATTTTATTTCTGACAAATTAATTTTCTAACAAGTCACTTTTGAAAAATTAAAACTAAGACCCAGAGCTGAAAAAATAACTGGAAATTAGGAGTACACAATGCACATAGAGAACAAACAAGTCTTTTTGTGAAACTCACAGAAAGTATGCGTTATGTGCCTGAAAGAATGTGCCTGCCCCGTTTCATTTCTCGGTTCATTTTGATTTTAGTTCAAGGTTAGGAATGTGAAATCCAATAGATTACAAATTATAGTTTATAGCACAGACACAACAAGCAAACGAGATTGCCTTGATTCTTTCTTTTATGTTCATTGTGTCATCCTGACTTTAAAACACATGTCTAACGACCAAATTGAGAAAATGATTCCAAATCACCACTGTGATTTCATTTATTTTGTTTTTATGTTCACTTGGAAAAAAAGAAAAGTAGAAAATGTATTTAACCCAATTGGTTATCAGAATTGTGATTCTCTGAACTCTTCCATCTCATACAAAATTTTTATTGTTAAGCAACTATCAAATAGGCTTGTATAATTTACCTTTAATAATAAAAGAGTCTCCCTTTCTACATTAAATTGTTTACAATAAAGACAGCAGGCTTTGAATTTTATAGGAAAAAAATCCTATCAACAGAGTGCAGGAAAGATGAAAATCTCACTCTGAAATATGTAATTGCCTTCACTTAACGATATGCACATTTTGTGCCATCGCCATTATAATAAATATCTTTAAAAGGATGTTGTGGCAGGAGAAGAACAACAATTTATAAAGAAACAAAATATAAAAATTGCTGTATTTTGCCCTTTTATGAGCACCAAAGTAGTAATTCAAATATATGAATAGCCAGTCTGTAAGTTCAAAGACTTTTGAATGATTGATAATTCCACAGATAAGAAGATATTATAAGCAGTTGCAGATTCAATATTATGTGCTACAGAATAACTATTTCTATGTTTTCATTGTTCTCTAATTATGCCAACTTTCACAGATATTCTGGGTAGTGTATTTTCTGTTCTTCAGAGACAATTCTATTTTCTGGATACATTCTCCACCACTTCTTGTAGCAACAACTCATATATTAAATTACAAAGGATTGTCAAGGTTTGCATTCTATGGCTTTTAATTCTTGTTGTTGTTTGATTTGATTTTCTCTCTCACTATCTTTCTCTTTTTCTCACTCTCCCTAGCTCTCGTTCTCTCTCTCTCTCTCTCTCTCTCTCTCTCTCTCTCTCTCTCTCTCTCTCTCT
>NW_026070761.1:0-3259 GCF_014885135.2 Alexandromys fortis
CAGTAATAAAGGGACTTTGTTCTTTTAGATCTTAGAGCCAAAATGCTTCGGAAGATAGCTTTTAGACAGATTAGTCTTTTTTTTTTTTTTACTGGAGTTTAAAATGTATTTATTGTACTCTATTTGAAATGAGTACTAAACGGATATATATACCAATATGACCATGAGCTCAGAAGTCATAAACTTCATGGTTCCAGCCTTCTAGACTCGTTGGCATTGACCCAAAGCACACAAGGTTAGTGGGTTAGTCTTGTAGGGATATCTTTCCTTTTACAGGCAAAACCATGTGCTCACCAATTTCTAAGTTCTATCACTGATTCTCCTCTCTCCTTTTTTCTATGCACTGTAACAAATTGATATCAATTTCATTATGATATGTGTGTGTTTATATACAGAAGCTAATTTGATTTTCCACTTAACGTTTCCCTGCTGAAAGGAATAGTACTCAGTGCTTTCTGGTGCCGCAAATGTAGCTCCAGTGGAATTTCAGTTGCTACAACACGTATTGTTGACAAAATGTACAGAGAAGAGAGAATGGCATGTGATGTTGGGTTAGCTATATTTAACACTTCCACAGATGAAAACAGTATGTAGTAAATTAGTCCCCTGGGCCTCTGCAGCTGCTCTGACAACTGATGGGTGGCGTGGAAAGGGAAGTTACGGTTGAAACTGCAGTTGAGAAGTTTCTGTGTAGAATCTTTCCTGTCAGTTTAACAGTTCACCAACCTTTTGGTTTAAGCCAGCTTTGGCTGGGAAAAAAGAAATGGTTTTTGTGAGTAAGATTTTCAGTCTCACTGAAAATGAAACACATTTTCAATTTTTTTTCCAGTTTCCATTAAAACAGCCACAGTGAGTAGGTGTTGGCTTAACTAAAGACGTTTGAAGGTCTGAATTAGAATGACCAAATGACAGTTGGAGATCTGAGTAATCTCCTGCCTTTGTTCTTTTAAGTCAGACACAATACCTGCCTTTAAATAACTGTAGTAGCTTGAACACATAGCAGGAAAGTTTGCAAAGTTTTGGTTCATGTACAATATAAGTTTTTGCTGATTTGTGAGTCTGTAACTTTAGAGTTTAAGCTGGGTTTCCGTTTATTTCGGAAGCAATTTTGCTTACTCTGCTTTTGAGCAAAATTAAATTCATATTATGTTCTAAAGTAAACCATTTATGTCTTTCTGATGAAACCTAAAAGTTTTTTTTTAATTTATTCTAAGAAGTACATTTCCTGTTTTCAGGGATTTTCAACTAATTAAATATTTCTCCCTCTATATATACAGTCTGTGACAACTACATATAGGAAATCCATGAGAATTCTTATGTCTCATTGCATCTATAATCTGATAAAGATGGTTTTAGCCTTCTAAAAATGAGAAGAAACTAACCATTTCCCACTCTAAGGAGCTTTGTGCTTCTAGGCCACAATATTGTTCATCCATAATAATTATTATCAGCATATTGTGCACTTCTACCAACCATCTTATCTCCAATAACTTCCTATGCATAATTTCAGCCCTAAAGTAAGAATTAAATGTATAAAAATGTATAAAAAGCAAAACATACAAAAAATCATTTAAAGTCATCCAAAATCTTTTCCTTTTAATTTTCCATTTTTAAAATAGCACATTCTGCATTCAGAATGCTTTAAATCTTATCTAAAAGCTTTTTCTATTTTTAATTTTAATTGGTCTATAAGATTTGGAATTTTTATGGCTTTTAAAGGTATTTTGCTTTTTTTTTAACTACTGCTTAGTAAAAACAAATGATTGCTAAGCATATAACCCAGCATTAGAAGAATACACAACTTTAAACATGTACTGTCCTTAGGATCCGATATGTCACTGACTGCTATGGTCTCCCCAAAGTTAGCCAACCTAAGCATCAGTACATTTTTTTTTCAAACATTTAAAACACCTTTTAAATATTTTCCCTAAGAGTAATTAAAGTCCATGTGTATTGCTTACTTGGGCATCTGGTGACACATTTTGAAATGAATCTGCTTCTACTTTTCTATTAGCCAGAAAAGAAATCAATTTTGGAAAGCCCCACTTAGTCTGTTCACATGTGTGTAACTGTAAAAGTTTGATGCTGTGAAAGGGAGTTTCCCTTCTGGATTTCTAAGCTACAGAAACATCTTTTATACCTGCGACTCTGATCATCTCATCTGAAGCTGCCAAAGACGTTACTGTGGAGCATAATCTTTAAATGCATCTGCAGCCACCCATTTTCGGTCTCTTCAAAGGGAAACGGCAGCATCACCCACTTCGATGATTAAACCACATCCGTGCAGTCTTTATTTCCAAGACAACCTTGCCATCTTCACTGCTAATGAAAAGATGTGTTAAAATATAGACAACGAGCCCTTCCTATGTCCTCTCAGGCAGTCCAGTGGTGGTTAATAAATGTGTATAGATGGTTTCTCGTGGTGCCACTTCTGATAGTAAGGGCTACATTTGTGGAGAATAACTAGATTCTTATAATGGTTGGTTCTTAATAATGAAACTTACCCAGTGTCATAGAGCACAGACAATATTAGTACAGAAGAAAAATATGTTTCTATCATACATATTTCTACCAGGCACTGGCTTTTATCCCTGTGGAATTGAAAGCTTGCATTAAGAGCACATTGGTAAATAACATCTACTTTGCACATTTTAATATTGTTTTTCTGATTGTCTTTTGGCTGCTGTTCAATTAAAAAAATCTTGGAATTTTGTATGCCATGTTCCTAAGCTTTTGTCTAAATTATTTCTTCAAAAGCTAGTACATTTTGGTCTATTTCCTTGACGTTAGTTACAAACATGAATGAATTCTTCCAAAGATCTCTTTTTATGCTTTAAAAATTATTCGAATCTATTTTTTTCTGCTGTGTAGTACCCCATTGTGTAAATGTAAAACATTTTCCTTATCCATTCTTCAGTCAAAGGGCATTTAAGTTGTTTCCAGGTTCTGGCTATGACAAACAATGCTGTTATGAGCATAATCGAGCACATGTCCTTGTGTCACAGTTGAGCATCCTTTTGGATATATACCCAAAAGTGGTATTGCTGGGTCTTGAGGAAGGTTGTTTAATAACTTTCTGAGAAATTGTCACACTGACATCCAAAGGGGCTGTACCAGCTTGCATTCCCACCAGCAATGCATGAGTGTTCCCTTTACCCCACAACTTCTCCAGCATAAGTTGTCATCAGTGTTTTTGATCTTGGTCATTATTACAGGTGTAAGATGGAATCTCAGAGTTGTTTTAATTTGCATTTCTCTG
>NW_026070762.1:0-3198 GCF_014885135.2 Alexandromys fortis
AATGTGGAACCCTAATAAAAATACAATGTTAGAAAATCTCAAAAAATTAATAAAATATTATATTGTAAAATGTGAAAAAGACAGATGATTCAAAAGTTAAGAGTGTATCCTGCTGTTGAAGAAGGCCAGAGGGATTCCCTGAATAAAATAATGTGACTCACAACTCCCTGTAACTTCAGCTCCAGCCTCTGACCTCCACAGGTGTCAAAAATCCTGTATACATACCTATACATAGACCCATACCCATATTTATAAATAAATAAGTCTTTTTCTTAGTGTTGCAAACCAGGTTTGTTGCTGTACATCTTTAATCTTAGCATTTAGAAAGCAAAGGCAGGTGAGTTTATGTGAGTTTGGCTCCAACCTGCTCTCCATAGTGAATTCCAGGTAAACCAAAGCTACATAATGAGACTCTACCTTTTATTTATTTATTTTATTTATTTGTTTGTTTGTTTATTTTGGGAAATGATGGATATTTTACTTATACATATTGTAAAGACTTCTTTTTAAGGCATTCTTTTCAGAAATCTAATAGCAATCATAAAAAAGGGCACAATAAACAACAAAAAATTAAATGGATTATGAGTATTTCAAATCCACAGTTTTATGGGAGGGCACAGAGGAAAATGGGTGCTTACATTTGTTTTCTTGAATTTTTTTTTTACACAATGTATTCTAATCCTATTTCCCCCCTCCCCAACTCCTTCCAATATGTCCCCATCTGCCCACCCACCCACCTCCACACCTTTTCACTCTATGGAAACCAAAATATACATGTAAAAGAAAAATAAGACAAAAATGCTCAAACAAAGCAAAATGAGACCAAAAATAAATCTACAAAAATAGCATTGAGTTCATTTGGTGTCACAAGGACTACCCTGAAGTGTGTGGTTAAAATAACCAGTGTCTCAGTTAGGGTTACTATTGCTGTGGTGGAACGAAACACCATAGCCTTTTGGTGGCTGTTTTTACTCTTTCCTCTTAACTCTTTTGCAGGGCTCACTATCCAGCTCCCAGAAAAATACATGGAGGCTATTCTTTCTTATGAATGCCTGACTTTAGCTTGGCTTGTTTCTAGCCAGCTTTGCTTAATTTGAGTTGTTCCACCTACCTTTTGCCTCTGGGATTTTATCTTTCTTTATTCTATATACCTTTATTTACTTCTTTCCCCGTGATTTGCTCTATAGCTTTGTGACTGGCCCCTGGTGTCATCTCTCTTTTTCCTTTCACACGTTCCTTAATCTTCTCTTCCCAAATTTCTCCTCCTGTTTATTCTCTCTGCCTGGAAGGCATGCCTGTCCTTTATTCTGCCTTATTATTGGCCAGTCAACTCTTTATTAGACCTATCAGGTGTATTAGACAGACAAAATAACACAGCTTCAAAGTTAAACAAATGCCACATAAAAGAAGGCAACACAACTTTTTGCATCATTAAACAAATGTTCCACAGCATAAACAAATGTAGCACATCTTTAACGAATATTCTAAAACAATGACCAAAATGTAAGAGAGGGACAAAGGAGTTTATTTAGTTGGCACTTCCATATTGCTGTTCATCTTTAAAGGAAGTCAGGACAGGAACTCAACAAGACAGAGACAGAATCAAGAGCAGAGGCAGAGGCCATGGAAGGGTGCTGCTTGTTGTCTTGCTTCCCATGGCTTTCTTGCTCATCCTGCTTTTTTATAGAACACAGAATCACCAGCTCAGGGATGGAACAAAAACCAAAACACTGGAACCTCCTCCAATAATAACTACTTAAGAAAATGCCTTAGCATACTTTCTCAACTAAGGCTCCCTCCTTCCAGATAACTCTAGCTTGTGTGTCAAGTCGACATAATATTAGTCAACACACCAAGTGAGACTCCACTGGAGAAAACTAACTTCTCTTTGCTGGGGGATATCATTGCTGATAGCTTCTTGATTAAATGTAAGAGTGTGTGTTCACTTTGTGCTGAGACTCTGTCTTGCTTGAATCTGTTCAGATCCTGTGCATGGTCTCACAGTCCTGTTCTCCCTGGCGTCACCCTGTTTCCTTGGAGTCATCCATCCCTCTGGCTCTTATAACTTTTCTGCCTCCTCTTCCACATAGCCTCCTGAATCCTGGTGGTGGGGGGTGTTTGATGAGGACATCTTTTTTAGAAAAACTCTACCTTTCTAATTTTAATGTTAAATTTTCCTAATTTAAAAACTCCACCTTAAAAAATATTACCCACAAAAATAAGTCTTTAAATCCTTATAAGTCATTCAATATCACTTTCATGGTATTGTGTACTTAAAAAGAATCAAGGTCATTCTCAATTTATGACTAAAGAGCACTTACACGCAGTTGGAACTGACTGAAGTATTTTGAAGACAAGCTTCATCTGAAGTATCATTTTATTTTTAGAAATAAAGATGAGAGGGGGAGAGAGAGAAACACAGAGAGAGTGAGCATCACATATTTTAATAGCTAAGAATAAGATCCAAAGATTACTAAGTAAAGCTATTGCATAAAATATAGTATATAGTACATATGTGGTATTACATGCTTTAACAAAAATTCTGCTTTTAAAGTTTGCAAACATGTTTAAAATATAACGGTCAGAATATATTAGCAAAAATCTGTTTCATAGCGGTAGCTTTCTCAAGATAATTGTTAAAAATTAAATGTAAATGCCATGTTATTTTCATATAGTGCAGATGATACTAAAGGGCTTATTTCCCCTAAATCTTCCTGCTTACAATCACTAATGCATTAGAGATGGCACTTGTGAACCAGCTGTATCCTCACATACATGTGAGTATGTGAACTTCTTGGGTCGGTCATATATTTAAACTGCAATTACTTAAGTTAAGAGTCATCCACTTAATTTATCCCTGATCATGTCTAATCTCTCATGTCTGTAGTAAGATAAAATATTATTCTAAAATACATTCAATTTATTGTTCACTAGCAAGAGTATTATCTTTATATAGGGAAGCCCTTACGTTGTAGATAGAGCAGGACTTAAATGATCTGATACAAACAATACCTCCCAAACTAGCCCAGGCTCATGTTTTTGGTTTGATATGCTTTGACCCATACTTCTGCCCTAATGTAGCTCTCTTATCTTGTTCCATCCAAGCCATCCCGTGGGAAGCTCAGGTTTATGCTCTGAATGTATCATTTTTTTTCTTTAGAGCAGAGAAAACATGAGAAGTTCCAGGGGGGTAAAAGG
>NW_026070763.1:0-3210 GCF_014885135.2 Alexandromys fortis
GGGAGGGAGGGGAGGGAAGGAGGGAGAAAGAGAGGAGGGAGGGAGGGGAGGGAAGGAGGGAGGGAGTGAAAGAGGGAAGAAGAGAGGAGAGAGGGGAGGGAGGAAGGGAGGAAGGGAGGAAGGGAGGAAGGGAGGTAGGGAGGGGAGAAGGAAGGAAGAACAGGGGTGACAGCTTGCAATCCCAGCAGTGGAGGCTGAGACAGGCAGACCTCTGGGGCTCATGACCACTGTCTGCCTAATCAGCACGTTCCAGGCTGGTTAGAAACCTTGTCTCAGCTGGCAGTGGTGGTGCACGCTTTTAATCCCAGCACTACAGAAAAATCCTGTCTCGAGAAACCAAAAAAGAAAAAAGCAGAAACTTTGACTCAAAAATAAGATGAAAGGCAGCTGCGACTGTCCACTGGCCTACACACACACACACACACACACATACACACAGTGAGAGGGAGAGGGGAGAGGAGGATATCACAGCGTAGCACAGTGATTCAAATGGCTGGTGAGAAATTTTGTCTCAAAAAATAAGGTGAATGGCAAGTTTAGACTGTCCTCTGGCCTAGACACACACACAACACACAACACACACACACACACACATGCACAGTGAGGGAGGGGGAGGGGAGGATATCATAGCCTAGCAGAGAGATTCAAATGGCACTTCGTGGTATTTTAAAGCTCATCCCAGCTGTGACCAGCAATTTGAAGACTCTATCCAAGTTTGGAAGTTCTAGTGTTTCCCGAGGGCCAGGGCCTGTTCCAGGGACCCAAGGCTGAGCCTCCCGAGCATCCCTCTGTCTCCTGGCTCTCCTCCTGAAGCTGCTTGCTCAGTGTGTGGTCCCTCGCTGGCTTTCCACACAGGTGTCATCAGCTGGGTGGCATCAGTGCATTGTAGAACTTCTTGCTGGAGGTGAGGGCAGCCCCCGACACACACACACACACACACACACACACACACACACACACACACACTTGTTGATTCAGAGGCCATGGAGAAAAGGGAGGGCGAAAATCAGGAAGAAACAGTAGACAATTAGAGGTAAATTGATAGATGATAGATAGATGACAGACACATAGAAAAAATATCTATGTGCCAAGCCTAGATTGGATGAAGATGAAAGCAGGCTCCTGAGGAGCGTGCCTCAGTTCAGTCCCTCTGCAAAGAAGAGACTCATTAAGAGATGTAAGAACACAAATGCCCCAAGATGTCACCATAGAACGCTGGCCCCGTGTAGACAAGCTGCTGAACATCTAAGCAGTTCCAAATATTTGCACAGTAGACTACCATGCTTTGGCCAACTTCCCTTTATCTGTTTGATAAACACAGCTGGCCTGAAAGGAAGGGATGAGGTCTCGGTACGGAGAGGGTCCTCGGAGGCTTCTCTCCTCCTCCAAAGCCCCCTTTACATAATACAGATAAACATGTGCGCACGGCCTAGGAGCGCACAGAGTTCCCTCTGAGTGGCTCTGACAGCTTCCTTTCAATTTAACTCGAGTAACTGACTGACTCTCAAGGAGATGGATCTTGGGACACACAAAAAAATAATCCATACAGGGGAAAGGTCTGTGGCAGTCTCAGAGTGCTGGAGGGAAGCTGGGAACAAAAGGTCACCATCCTTAGGGGGCACCATGGTGAGTGTGGGAGGGAGCACTATGTCAGAAGCTGGGAACACATAGCCAGAGTGTAGACAAATATGTGAGTCCATCCATCAGCCATAGGTAGAGGTTCTAAATCCTTGAGCCGAGTGGAACTCAGAGATCAGTGACTGTCATCTAAATTAACCACACACATATGCGCATGCACACACACTGCTTTGGGGGGAGAAGTTAAAGGTATATTTCAGATCTATATATGAAAGTGAATCCTTTCAGATCAGTAGAAGAGAGAGGTCAGAGTAGAGATGGTGAAAGAGGCTGCCCGGCTGTGCACATATGCAATAGGCATGATACACACAACGTGGTATATAATGTGCACAGTACACACAATAGGATACACACAAACCTTCGACACAATAATCAATATAATACATGCAATATGATAATAGAATCAAATGTATGCAATAGTACACGAACGACACACAGTATTCATACAATGCACACGCTGAAGTGTGTGCAGTACACACCGTGTCACACACAGTACATTCTAGAGAATCCATCACATGCACAATGGGCAGCCTAACACACAGCACACACAGGACCCTGTGTCTCCATGCAGTGACATGACCTGAGACAGGTGCTTGCGTGTACTAACGTGGTCATTTGTCATCCCATCATGAGCATGTTCACCTCTGGCCTGAGTCTGAGCCGAGAGGAAACCTACCCATGTCTCAGCATGTTGACCTCGTGGGAAAGGCCAGAGGCTGGTTGCCGTGCTCGGTGTGCCGGTTTCTGGTCCTAGGCTGTCTGAGCCCCGCTGAGGGTGAGCAAACCCAGTTCTTTAAGGATACCATTTTCATCATCACTAATTGGGCTGAGCCACGTGTGACAGGCCCGTGGTTTCGCCTTTCAGGCCTGGGGAGCCTCATTTCCTCCCTCCAGTCCTGGGGATTGACTTCTCAGCAGGTGCCCATCCTAGGGTGAGCAAGGGAGATCACTTTTCGGATATGACTTGGAAATGATGGATGTATTTTCCGTCTTCCCAGAGGAGAGGTCTCTTCTCAGCCACCAGCCTCACTTTCTGAGTGGCACCAACCGTCGTCATCACTGTGTGAGAAGAAGTCCTCACCACATCTAGCGCTGACCACGCTTTGGAGCCCTCTCAGAAGCTGTGGATGGTTACAGAATTATTGCCAATGAAATAATAAATAAATAAGTAAATAATAATATTTCATGAAATACTTACATACGCACACACACAACTTTGAATCCTGTCCTAAATGTCTCCAGGACATTTCTTCTCATGAAATATTTTGAAATTCTCCCACTGCAAATAATAATAATAATAAAACAATTTCATCAGGTTGGGGCCTACTGTGCACAAAGTCCTGGGTTAGGTAATTAACAGAGAGATGATAGATAGATAGATAGATAGATAGATAGATAGATAGATGATAGAGATGATAGCTAGATAGCTAGATAATAGATAGATAGATAGATAGATAGATGATAGATAGATGATAGAGATGATAGATAGATAGATAGATAGATAGATAGATAGATAGAGATGATAGCTAGAGGATAGATAGATAGATAGATGATAGATAGATGATAGATAGA
>NW_026070764.1:0-3293 GCF_014885135.2 Alexandromys fortis
CTCTCTCTCTCTCTCTCTCTCTCTCTCTCTCTCTCTCTCTCTCTCTCTCTGTTTTCTTCTCTTTAATGGCATACACTACACATGGCTTCTTGAGAATCCTCCCTGTCAATGCAGGTTTCACCTCATTTGATTTGGAATTCTCTCCCATATAGCTCTATCTTGCTTCTGCCTGGTCTTCCAGATTAACCAATCTATCACTCTTACCATAACCATCCTTCTTTATCACTTCCTCCCTCTCCCTTCACTGCTTCTATCCATTTTTTTTATAACTGGTACTGAAGAGCAAAACTAGGATCTTGTATATGTCCTATTCCCAACCTTTATCTTCACCCATTTCCTATTTTAAATTTTGAGACAGGGACTTACTAAGCTACCCATGGCAGTCTTTAATTCACTTTTATTGTAGACTATCCATGAATATATGATAACCATGCTTTGGTTTCTTCAGTATTCTGGACTGCTATACTATCCTGATCATGTCTTAGTTTTTCTTAACATTTGTGTTTTCATGACTATTATTCTAGAGAAGCATGGTTCTACAGAATTTTTTTGTGAAGCAGACAGGTCAGCTAACATGACTCCTGAAGTCTGATTCTTTTTATATTCAGATAGTATCTCATTGTGTAAGCCCAGGCTGGCTCTGATGTCATGGTGCTACTTTCTGAGACTCACTGCCTTAGTCTTTTGAGTGCTGAGATTAAGTGTGTGTACAACCATACTCAATGAGATTTTAATTTTGTTTTACCTAAAGTACAGAAAATAAGAAAAGGTTGATGAATATAATTTGTAAAATATGTAATAGTTTATTTTTCAATTCATTATATTTGTTACATTATCATTTCAATTGAGAATTATTAACAAGTTGTGATATTATTTACCTTTATAAACTAGGTCATTCTAGTCATATGCTTGTCTTCTACCTATAATATGTCTCAATTTTATTTAGTTACTTACCAAGTACTGACAACCATGCCTGTATATTTTATGTCTTGCTCCAACTTTATCATAAAAAAAAACTAAGTTAAAGAACAATATCTTGATAATTTAGCCAATAAATCTGTTACCTACTCAGTCATTCAAACCTGTGTTGAGTACTGTATTTATAGAATTGCTCTCTAGATAACAGGAATAAAATCTTTGTCCACTAGAGATTAAGGACAATAAATAACAGTAAAATGAACTAATAAAAGTTTCAAACAATAATATAAGACCGGGAAAACAAGTTTGATATGATACAGAAACTAACAAGTTGGGTCTGACAGTAAAAGAATAACTTCAGAATAAAAGCCTGTAAGCCAAGAATATGTCTATACTTAGTTACCTTAACAACCAAACATCTGCCATGTTATAAAGTGTTATATGGGATATTTAACTTGAGTCTTCATGGGTAAATATGTATCAAATTACGCCAAGCATTATATTATCATTCCAAAACAAGCAAGAAACATGTCAGGAAACTGAAACATCCACACACACATTCAGATCAATAGAGTCTAGAGGTTGAACAATTGGGAAAAGAACAGAAGGTCTTTATGAACTTTGAAGTTAAGAATAATAGTAAAGGGGAAGGGAAATATATGGAATCTTTCTGAAATAAGTACTCCAACACCACTGAGAATGAAAGAGAGAAGCTCCTGAAAGTCTTCTATCTAGTGTCCACTGTGCATTCTCATTTTATATTGTATAACCAAAAATTGGGGTGGACAAACAAGAGAGTTATTACAGAAGTACACATATGTTTCTATAGAAAATTCTATTGCCAAGCTCCACCTGGTTGATATGACGTCATGATACTGATAGTGCTATTATAAGACCTGTTTTGGGTATTAACTTCTCAAGATGGTTCCAACTTGCTTAGCTGAAATGGTGCACATTTTTACAAGGTTCTGGACAGAACTTCAAATAGAAACCTCAGAAAAACCCTACCAAATATTCAGAGACTATTTGCAATTAACTTAACTTTCATTTTACTTCACAGGATCCCGTAGAAATAACATTGTCCCCTTGACAGCTGGAAGTCATTCTAGAAGATGACGTCCCCTCTCCCTAAAAGTTTGTCCTCACAGTTAGGGACATCATTTAGGGGTTGATTATAATTGGTATAGGGATGGGAGTTTAGGGGAAATTTTGTAGGCTCAGGGATATCTTTGAAAAAAAGGGAATATTGGACGGGATAATAGATTAACGTGAGTAATCGAATGAATACTTGTGAGTTATTGTTTATTGCAATTTTATATTGGTATAGATTCTTGCATATTGATACAAACTTATATTATATTTAATATGTTCCTATTTTTGTCCACCATATTTGTATACCTAGGCAAAGATATTTTGTTATATTGTATGTATGTACGATTCTACCTCTGCTTAAAACTTTTTGTTTATATTTATCATATTGCAATGTATATTTCTCCTTCTGATCAAGATATTTATACATTGTATCCATTTTGAGGTAATTGTCCTCATTTGTTGCATGGTTGTTTATTGTATAATATTCTAATATGAAGTCTTAGTCTTTAAGTTATATAGGTATTTAGAATTATAAATCAATAGTCATCTATGCTTTTCATGCTTATAGTTAGACTTATCAGGTTTTTTAGATAAATAGAGATTGTATTCTGCATAGATAGGCAATCTTCAACAACTTCAAAGAGATGTAGAAGATTCATTTAAATAACTTAGGGTTCTATTGAAGTGAGGCACAATTGCTCCTGGCAGCACCAATCCAGTCTATTCCTGAGAGTGTTGGGCACTGAAGACACTCCACTTGGACCTTGTCTTCTTCTTGGCAAAACTGTCTTTTGGGCAAGGAACTGTCCACCCCTCAACCACTGACAAGGCACATAGTATCCAGAAATGGACAAGCAGGCCACAAGGAAAACGACTGTCAAATCTTACGAAGACAGGGTAAGACAGTTCTGAAAAATTTCCTGCCTCTGAAAATGGTCTGTCAGTTACTCTAGGCCTTAGCCAAAGATGGTTGATTCAACATTCCAAATGAGACTTTGGGTGATTGTCCAGGTAGCCAGTTGTCTCTATCATTTGTTGCACATTTTGGAAGTTGCTTGATTGCACTTCCTACTTACGTAAATGATATTATTTTCCTTTTCGAATCTTCCAAGGGGTTGAAGATTAGATAGTTGTAGTTATTTTCCTCTCACAACTTGGCCAAGTTATTTATTATATAAAACTGAAACTCAGGGAGCTGGAGAGATGGCTCAGTGGTTAAGAGCATTGCCTGCTCTTCCAAAGGTCCTGAGTTCAATTCCCAGCAACCACATGGTGGCTCACAA
>NW_026070765.1:0-3216 GCF_014885135.2 Alexandromys fortis
ATGTTTTCCAGATATTACAGGGTAGTTACACACATGAACACACAGTGATTGTGACAGCATGGGTAAGCCATACAAAATCCTAGCATAGATGGCGGGCAAGGTGGCCATAAAATTCCACTACTAGCTGAGGAGCTCCTGGCATTTGAAAATTGCTAGAAGAGGGAGGAACAGCTTCCTTTAAAGCTGGAGGTCAACCATACACTGGGTCAGGCTCCACGCCCCCAAGGGCTCAAGCAAAACAAACTGGACTTGATGTGGGGCAGGGGACACATCTCAAAGTTGAGTGGGTAAGTAGGTGAAGAGGGTAGATATGGGAGGAGAATTGGATGAGGGGATAGATATGATAAAAACATATTGTATGAAATTCTCAAAGAATGTAAAAAAATATTTAAAAAATCACATCAAGTGCCAGGCATGACGATATACATTTTTAATTCTAGCACTTGGGATGCAGAGGCAAAAAAATTATTTCTCTTATTATTACCGTGTGTGTGCATGATGTAGAGGATATATGTATGTGTGTACCATGGTGCACGTGTAGAGGTCAGAGGACAGCTTCACAGAATCAGTTCATGGGTCCTGGGTTTAAACTCGGGCTTACCTGTCAAGCCTCTACCTGCTGAGTCATCTCACTGGCCTTCTCTACTTTGGTGGTTTGTAACTCCAAGGAAAGGTTCCAAAAGAGCAAGGAAAAAAAATCAAAGAAAAAAAGTGAAGACTTTTTTTTGCAATAGTAAATATGAGAAGGGAAGTGGTTTGAATAGGATGTGTCAGCACTTCACAGACTGGATGAGGGAAAAGAACTGAGGTGTAAGAAACAAAGACAGACATGCACAAGCCTGTGGGAAGGAGAAAGGATGCAGGTGAAAGAGATACTAGGTGGCAAAGTCAAGGATCCCGAGGACAGGTGAAGCTGTTCATCAATTGTTAGTGAACTCCCCAGTCAAGAAATTTCTAGGTAAGATGGTTACACAAGGCACAAGAGTTAAGAACAATTCAACTTTGAAAATAGCTTCTCCTTGCTCATAGCTCTCAACAATTTACACCAATGAAATAGGAAAGAGGCAAAGCTGGTTTCATAAAAATAGAGAGTGGGATCTATAAACATGAAGGCAGCTAAATGTGTAAGAAGACCATACCCGGACCTGGTGATGTAGGCCTGCAATAACAGGTAGGTGGAAGCAAAAGAATCTGGAATTCAAGTCATCCTTGATTACAAAGGGAGTTCCACACTAGCCTGGGCCATATGCAACCATGTCTGAAAAAACAAGAAAAAGATTGCTGTAGCTAGTGCCACCAACCACAGTGCAGACTCTGCTCAACACATTTCAAAAGTTGTACTGTGGAGAATGCAGGGGTTTTGTTTTGTTTTCTGGGCGTGTTCTGAGTCCACGGTCTTTGCCTCCTCTAGTTTGTTGCCAGGTTTCCAGTTTGTCAGGCCTTGAAAGAAACATCTACTTTACATGATGGCAGGAGCTTTCCCTGCCAAAGGAATACTATATTACATTGTTTTCACCAAGGATTTTCATGAGATAATGCATTTTAAAAGGCATGATATTTGTTTTCTTTCTGTATATTTTACATATACTAATAATTTATACTTTAAAAGCCAAGGAAGCAGACTCAGAAAATGAAGTTTATTTGATATGTGTCTATGTTAGCAAATGACAAGTAAAGAGCAGAAGAAAATCATTTGTTTTGGAATTCTGAAGTATTTTCATGATGGTACTTCCACTTTTCTATTTAATTCACATAGAGAAGGTCTCTCGTTGTTATAATAGCTAATAGTCTACTTTCCTTTTATATCGATTTACTCTGGCCATGAATATCTATACATGTGTGGCTTATATGCAGGGCAGAACACTAATCTTGGGTGTCAAACTGAAGATGCTTAAGATATTAACACAATAATTGCTAGTGTGTGGTGGCACATGCCTATAATTCTCAGTAAGTAGAGACAGGAGGATCAAGAGTTCAAGGTCAACATCAGCAACAAAGAAAGTTTGAGGAGATCTTGGCCCACATGAGACTATGTCTCACAAAAGAAGCTCTACCAAATAAATAATTTCTATAAGTAAAATATGCTAGTAAAGGAATAAATGCACATTGTCATAACAATGCCATTTTAGGCCTCTGATCCTGAATGCTGGGACAAAGCCTAGGGCCTGTAAGTACTCTACCATTGATCTAGATCTCCGACCTCCCAAGTGCCATAGTAAATGTAGATGGCAGGGAAAGGGGGAACCTTAAGTTCATATAACAGAGTATGGCTTTAGATTTCACTTTTGATATCATTTAGAAGGTAAAATTAATGATAACAGACAGGACAAACTAAGGAGACGGCCTGGCCAGTAAGGTTTCTGCCATGGGAAGACGAAGGCTTGCTTTCCAGCATCCATGTACCGTTCCTATGTTAGAGCCTTCCTGTAACCCCAGAATAGCAGAGGTGTAGAGAGGGGGTCCCTGGGGCTTGCGGGCTAGCCAGTTGAGCCAATCCCCAAGGTCCAGACTCAGTGGGAGACCCTGCCTCAAGAAGCCCGAGTGGTGGCTAGTGGTTCATGCTTTTAATGCGGGTATTCAGGTGGCAGAGCAAGGCAAATCTCTGTCGGTATGAGGACAGCCTATTTTATATAGTAAATTCTAAGTCAGCCAGAGATACAGAGTGAGCTCTGTGTTAAAAGACATAAGTAAACAAATAAATAAAAATTAGGGAGGGAGCAATTGAGGAAGAACCTGACATTGATATCTGGCTTTTATATAAGTATATGCATATGCCATCCCTCTCAAAGCCACATGTGTGCACACCTAAATAAATGCACATATACACACAAATATATGTATATAAGAACACAAATATATATAATGTACAAACACAAACATATAAAGAGATTTATATGCATAAATGAACATATTTACACAAAATTCTCCCTGTAAACAGCATATTTATGCCTGTAGGAAGACAAAATTAACATAAGGAGACATATCACTCTGTAAGGAGTACATCTGTGCTGCCAGTTATTCAGAACTATAAGTCACTAATGCTGAATCGGACAGCCCCAAGAGTGACGTAATAACAATGCTCTTGGGTGTCAGGCAAGAGCACACTGACTCTTTTATCTCAATGAAAGTTACTGTGGGGCGGGGAAGGGGAGGTGCAATGTGAATTTGTTTCTTTAAATGTTAGGCATAGCACTATAAAGTAAGGACTCTCTTTCC
>NW_026070766.1:0-3263 GCF_014885135.2 Alexandromys fortis
GTATGCCTGCAGGCCAGAAGAGGGCACCAGACCCCATTACAGATGGTTGTGAGCCACCATGTGGTTGCTGTGAATTGAACTCAGGACCTTTGGAAGAGCAGGCAATGCTCTTAACCTCTGAGCCATCTCTCCAGCCCAAACAAACTCTTCTTTATTATTGTATTTGCCAACAGTATATGTTTCTAGTTCTTAAACTGTGGGTTATGCTAATTAAGAGGACTTTTCAAGTAAGAGTACATACTAGATTTTCAAATTTTCCCTTGAATCGTATTTTAAATGCAATTCTGGAGAACGTAAGAGGTTTGCAGCCAGAAGAAAAGGACAAGTTAAAACATTCAGCGATTCTAAAATAAGAATCTATTAAAGATAGTTAGAGTGAACGCTGCTAAGTTTCTCTAATGAAGTAATTATTTCAAGCTGTGTTTCTTAAGGAATATTTAGTAATTAAGCTTATGAGCTCTTAATGAGAGCAAAGCTAGAATAAAGCCCTGTACAGAATACTTTTGACTGCTGTAAAACAGCCGAAGAGCGCAGATGAATGTCTGTAACCTTGAAAGCCCCTGTTTCTATGATTTCCTCACTATTGGAGGAATGCATTTACTACCATTTTAATGCTGTGTGGCTGCAGGATTGGCATCAGCACTGGAGAGGGCTTTGTTACCCTCGTCAATAATATCCTCCCCCCACTGCCTGCCCACCTCCTCTTTATTTGCTGGTGATTCTCTGTAGAGAATCAATTTGTTTGATCCTTATTGATTTCCTTCTGAGACACTCCTAGTTTCCGCAGATACACACTTAACTTGAATTTCCTTTCAAACTTTATCATATTGTTAATTGGGGATGCTATCTGGATCCAGTGTTTCTGGGTTCTTGGGGTCTTATCTGGAGAACTAAAAGGCACATACACAAACTGAGAAATGAAAAGAAAGATAACTTTATTAAAGTGAAGCGGTAGTGTAGATCAGAGACTCTGCAAGTGAGCAACCAGCTCAGAGTTAGAGCATCATAGGTCTGTGGCTGTTTTCTAGGATCTAGGAAGAAAAGGAGCCGCTAAGGGCCATGGACTTCATGGCTCTCTGTTTTTGAATGGCAAGCTTGATTTCTCTAAATTTTAGCTCACTGTGCATCTCTTTTCCCATGATGCATCTGATTTTTTATCTTATATATGTCTAATTATGCATAGTCATAGATGGTAAGTAGGAGGTTTCCCCTAACAGTTTCCTCAGAAGACACAGTTTGCCTTCCTGTACATGTGCCCAAAACTAGTTCATGTTGGACTGGTCTCCTGCCACTGATACAAGATAGAACACATTTACACAAATGTGACCAAAGGGGCAATTACTAAAAGTTGATAGGGAGGAGTAACTTAATCCATTGCTTGAAGTGCAGAGTTGAGTAGCCCAATGCAAGTGAGGATGGTAGATGTCTAGATGTATTGTAAATAGAGGGTATATGCCTAGCCCAAGTCAAATGGAGTTCCAGTTTACTAAGCTATCCCTATGCTTGCTTACCTTATTACTACATTGCGCATGGCAAACATGAAGACAGAATGTCAATAAGCACGTACTTTGGTCTTGGTATTATGAATACATAATTTTTACATCTCATCACCTGAATGTCTTTCCGGGGTCAATATCTACTGATATGACAAGGGTGGCTGATGTATAAGACCTCTCGGCATCCAGCCTAAATGAGGCATAATCTGGAGTAGTCAAACAGATGACTTTTGGAAGTTTTAGATGATTCTGTTACCAAATTCCATTAGCATTTTTGTAATAAGCATATTAAACAAGGTTATAGAACTGAAATACCGGGCACACATGCCTTCTTCACTAAAAGGACTTTTGTTAGGAAGAGTATGTGATGTGAACTATTATTGGAGAGAATAGTCTACTACATTTCTATTACATTTCAGGGAAAATGCTCCTGCCACAAGTCAAGGATACTAAGAGACCAAAGAAAGAGGCAGACAGATAGATCCAGAACTGCACAAATACACATTACTGGGGACTATGGACCCAGGTGTGTCTTCAGTAGCAGCAACACAGGCCAAGGATCTTCACAGGCCAAGGCAGTAGGAAGGGGTCTTACGCTAAGTAAAATAAAGTTAGCCTGTGGACACCTGCACTGTACACAGACTTTTCCAAAAACTATTGACATATCAAGCATCACTTAAGAAAAAGTCTAGATATTAGTGAAAGACCTGGAATACTTGGTTGACTTTCCAGAAACTTTATTTTATTATTGATTATAATATGTAATATTTGCAAATCAGACAAGATGACAATTATAACTAAAATGGCTGTATCCATCAAATTGGAGGCCTACATTTCATTTGTAGAAACTTACAACATTATATAAACACAGGTATACTTCCCTTTAAGAAAACATTGTTTAAGACAATTTGTGACAATATGGTTGTTCTATCCTTGAACTGATACAATAGTGAAACACATTTGAGATCTTTGGGAATATGATCTATAACTATCATTTACCCATGTTTACTTCATAGGTCAAAAATAATATTCAGGTATTAAAAATGTCATCTCAGTTTGCCTTTGGATGTTAAGAACAATGAAATATTGATGAGTATTAGAAAACGCCTTATAGCCAAAAGGTTATTATGCAGTTTTATCTTGTTCCTGTCTTCTTTGTATTTTTAATGTAAACAAAACTCCAGCAGTAAAATCTGTTTTAGCACAGGGGTAAAGAGAGGATATATTTTTTATTACCTCAATACTATTAGGCAATACTTTAAACCATTATAGGAACTTTGGCAGAAAACTGAATTCCTGAGGATATTAATTGCTCAAGAAAACAGTAGAAAAAAGCCTTCTATCTAGGTTATTTTGCTTTCCTTATTTGATGACAATATTGGGAGAATAGACTTGGGTGAGAAATGATAGTGCTTTTGATTTTTACTATTTGAACTGAATAGTGTTTAATAGAACATAACATTATCAATACGAATTTGTCTTTCAAGGTACTAAATGTTTGAAATTTAGTAAGGTTGACAGTTTAGGCCCAGGGTGCAGCTCAGTTGGTAGAGTGCTTGCCTAGCAGGAACTGAGTTCTGTGTTCCATCTCCAGCAGTACATAGAGCAGGTGATGCATGCCTGGGATCCTAGCACTAGAGGTAGAGAGGCAGGAAGACCAGAAGTTCAAGGTCATCCTTGCTACTGACTGAGTTGAGGTCAGCCTGGGATATATAAGACTGTTTCCAACACACACACACACACACACACACACACACACACACACAC
>NW_026070767.1:0-3275 GCF_014885135.2 Alexandromys fortis
CTGTAATGAGGTCTGGTGCCCTCTTCTGGCCTGCAGACAGAATATTGTATACATAATAAAGAAAGAAAGAAAGAAAGAAAGAAAGAAAGAAAGAAAGAAAGAAAGAAAGAAAGAAAGCTAGCTTACAGGGAATGCTGGGATACCTGGGATCAGCCTAAGAGGGGAGCCTTACCTCTACAGTTCTGACTGGGTGACCATGGGAGTGGGCCACCCGACAGAGCCTTGACCCCAGAGGAGAGGAATGGATTTCTCTCTCCTGCTGGGGCCTCCCATGAGTTGAACCAGAGGCCAGATTTCCTAGGTCCACAGAAATCAGACTTCTGGGGTGCGGAGCTGGACTAACGTTGGTCAGAAGCAGGTCATGGGTAGGGGAATTGAGAACATCCAGCCGAGAGGTAGGCGGTACACCTGTCCTCTCAATGTCCATGAGCCGTGGCGCTGTGGAACTAGAGAACAATGATGGCCACATGGCCCTGGAGTTCTAAGAGCATAGAAAGAGTTAACAAAGGGCTTGGGAAGAGCCCATAAGGCACTAGCACAGGTCAGAAGGTGGGAAAGGGAGCCAGTAAGGCAGCTCAGAGGGTAAGGCACTTCTGCTAAGTCTGATGATCTGAATTTAATCCCTAGGACCCACAGGGTGGAGGAAGAGAACAGACTCCTGCAAGTTGTTCTATGACCTCTGTAAGTGTACTGTGGCATGCACACACATACTGCACAAATAATAAACAAATAAATAAAAATTAAAAAAAAAAACTCCTGTCATAGTGGCACATGCCTTTGATTCCAGCACTCCGAAGGTGGTGGCAGGAGGATCTCTGTAAGTTTGAGGCCAGCCTGATTTACATAGAGAGCTCCAGGACAGCCATGTTGAGAGACCTGGCCTCAAAAAGAAAGAAAAAGAGGCCAAAAGATGGTGGTGCATGCTTTTAATCCCAGCACCTAGGAGGTAGAGGCAGGCGGATCTCTGTGAGTTCAAAGCCAGCCTGGTTTGTTTGTTTTTGTTTTTCCTTTTTCCTTTTCTTTTCTTTTTTTTTTCTTTTCTTTTCTTTTTTTTTCCAGACACGGTTTCTCTGTGTAGTCTTGGCTGTCCTGGAATTAGCTCTGTAGACCAGATTGGCCTCAAACTCAAAGAGATCTGTCTGCTTCTACGTCAGGAAGTGCTAGGCTTATAGACAGATATGGGCCCTTTGATTGTTTATTTGTATTTTGAGACAGGGTTTCTCTGTGTAACAGCCCTAGCTGTCCTGGAACTAGCTCTTGTAGACCAGGCCGGCCTCGAATTCACAGAGATCTGCCTATCTCTGCCTCCTGAGTGCTGGGATTAAAGAGGTGTGCCACCACCGACTGACTCTTTTTTTTTTTTTTTTTTAATTTTTAACATTTTCTTTAGTGATTGATGGGGGAGGGCCCAGTACAGTGTGGGTGGGTCTATCCCTGGGTTGGGGGGTCCTGGGTTCTTTTGTTTTGTTCTGTTTTTCAAGATAGGGTTTCTCTGTAGTTTTGGAGCCTGTCCTAGAACTAGCTCTGTAGACCAGGCTGGCCTTGAACTCACAGAGATCCACCCACCTCTGCCTCCCAAGTATTGGAATTAAAGGCAAGTGCAGCTCTTCTTGAGCCTGGGTTCTAAAAGAAAGCAGGTTGAACAAGCTAAGGAAGCAGCCAGTAAGTAGCATCCCTCTATGGCTTCTGCATCAGCTCCTGCCTCCAGTTTCCTGTCCTGTTTGAGTTCCTGTCCTGGTTCCCATCAATGATAGATGACAATGTGGAAGTGTAAGCTCAATAAATCCTTTTTTCCCCAGCTGGCTTTTGGTCCTGGTATTTCATCAAGGCAATACAAACCCTAACTAAGACACAAGATATAGATTCCCTTAGCTGTTTATCTATTATGGGCTTTTTGAACTAGCATCTTTTTTTAAAAATATTTATTTATTTATTATGTATACGATATTCTGTCTGTGTGTATGTCTGCACCAGACCCCATTACAGATGGTTGTGAGCCCACCATGTGGTTGCCGGGAAATTGAACTTAGGACCTTTGGAAGAGCAGGCAATGCTCTTAACCACTGAGCCATCTCCCCAGCCCCTTGAACTAGCATCTTAATATCTTGCTGTGTTACTTACATTCACCTTAAAATTGGTGACCTGCCTGCTTTTATTTTCTGAGTGCTTAGATTTCCTAAATCTTTTAAACATTTTTTTTTTTAGACAAGATTTCTTTGTGTAGCCCTGGCTGTCCTAGTACTAACAGGCTCTGTGGATCAGGATTGGCTCCCAACTCACAGAGATTCACCTGCCTCTAGGATTTTGTTTTGTTTTGTTTTGTTCTGTTTTTCGAGACAGGGTTTCTCTGTGGCTTTGGAGCCTGTCCTGGAACTAGCTCTTGTAGACCAGGCTGGCCTCGAACTCACAAAGATCTGCCTGCCTCTGCCTCCCGAGTGCTGGGATTAAAGGCATGTTAAACCACCACCTGGCTGCCTCTAGGATTAAAGCATGCCCCACCACTGCTCAGCTTAAACATTTTCTTTTTAACTTACTGTATTTTTAAATTGTGTGTATGGATGTATGTACACCTGTGTGCCAGAGGCTTTAGATTCTCTAGAGAAGGAGTTAAGAGCAGTTGTGAACCACTTGATGTGGGTCTTAGGAGTTGAACCAGGGTTCTCTGGAAGTGCAAGCAGTGCATGTTCCTAACCACTGAGCCACCTCTCCAGCTCCAGATTTCCTAAATCTAAAGAGTACCCCCTGAATTATAATCTACCACCGTAGACAGATTTATCTTTGGGCTGCCAGCTCACAAATAATGATGTAGAGACTCCTTATTAATTATGAAAGCTCAGCCTTAGCTTAGGCTTGTCCCACTAGCTCTTATAACTTGAATTAACCCATTTATTTTAATCTACATTCTGTTAAGTGGCTTATTACCATATCTCACCATACTGCCCTCGCTGCTCCCTTCGAGTCTGGCTGACGACGGCCTTTCTTCTTCCCAGAGTCCTCACTGTCCCTGGAAGTCCCGCCTAGCTTCTTTCTGCCTAGCTATTCAGCTCTTTATTAAATCAACCACAGCAATATATCTTCACACGGTGTACAAATATCCTACAGCTACCACTTACATAGAAATCCAGAACATAGGGGTTATTGAGATGGCCCAACAAGGTAAAGCAATTGCTACCTAACCTGACATCCTGAGTATCTCAATTCCCCGACATGACTGAAGGAGAGAATGGTTTCCTACACACACACACACACACACACACACACACACACACACACAC
>NW_026070768.1:0-3253 GCF_014885135.2 Alexandromys fortis
CTATCCAAAGAGCAGTCATGGTTCCCTGCCCTGTGGAAAGTCCAAGGTCCTCCCCACTCCGTCCATGTCTAGGAAGGTGAACATCCAAACTGGCTAGGCTCCCACCAAGCCAGAACATGAAGTAGGATCAAAACCCCTTGCCATTAGAGCTCAAACCAAGGACTAGTACAAGCTCTGATGCCCAACTCTTGCAATGTATTTCTGTCAACCAGGCCTCACCTCCTGCAAATTCCAGAACATACCACACTAGCTATACCATATACAGAACTAGCTGCATTGATCATTGCTAAAAGAAAGGATCTGTGGAATGAATAGGAATCAAGGGCTAAGAAATGTCAGTTTCAATTGTAACAGTCCAATATTTTAATGAATATGTTGCTAATTTGTAAAATCTTCTTTATTGTGTTCATTTTGTTCAAGTTAAACTAGATTTTCAAGCAACTTTTTTCAGATTATCCATACTTAGTCTCTCGTTTTCAGCCCAGATTGTCCCTTTTTAAATTTTAATAAGAAGATATTGTTCCTCATAACTCTTATCCTAATTCAAGGCTCTCTGGTTGCCTTCATGTAGTTGATGTGAAAAAACAAACATAGCTCACACCTCAAAAACATGGAAATTACTTAGTTTGGAATCAAATATGAGTGATGATGCCTGGAAATACAGATTGAGATTCTCATAAATACATGTCAACCAGATAACTATTACATCAAGTAATTATTATGACAGAGCAAAAGAAATATCATTGTTAAATATAATAAAACAGCAACAGATTTTCAGGAGTCGCAGTTTATCAGGGAAAAAAGCCTTGAGTCATGAGGAAAAGCATTATTATAGAAATAGTATAATTTGTGGAGACAAGACCATAGTATGGCCTTGAAGGTAAGCAGAAACTTCCCTTTAAACATAGAAAGGAGCAGTTCCATCAAGAATGGGAGAAAAACAGACAGAGAGGTAGAGAGACAGACAGACAGACTCTGTGTGTGTGTGTGTGTGTGTGTGTGTGTGAGAGAGAGAGAGAGAGAGAGAGAGAGAGAGAGAGAGAGAGCGCATGAGAGTAATAAGATAGTAGGGTAGAATGGGGCAGAGGAGTCTCTTAAGAGAAGTTTCCAGAGAAATCTCCTTGACAAATCCTAAGAGCAAAGGACATATCATATTTTTGTAAGTTTGGGGAGACCAGTAAGAAATTTAACAGCACCTTATTTAATTCAGCATAGCTATTGCAAAGAGAAAGGAAGACCAGATATAATAAATTGAGAGCTGTCAAGTGAATGCAAAAACTGCTTTTTAACTCTCTGTCACAGGCAGAATGGCAAGGAAGCAAAGCTTAAAATTTTCAAGCTGAGTGATCTAGACAAAAGGTATAAGCCTGTGCTCTAACAGTCATAAATCAAGGTTCTGCTCAAATACATCGAGGGAACATTATGAAGGAAGGTTACATCAAAATTGGAGAGTATATGGTATCTGATGACCTTTTTTAACTTTTGGGTTACAGGAAGATAATGGTCTTTGGTACATTCCAAACAGATTAACCTCATAGTCATGGGGATGTTAAATTAAATACAGAGATAGGTAATGGATAGGCATTAAAAGAGCTAAAGATAGCCTGAAGTAATTTGTCTCTAGACTTGCAATATTCCTGCTCTCCACAACTATAAAAGTTCTAATTAGATAGTCAGCTTTGTGTGATTATTAATACAGAAGTGTCCCCCCCCCATGGAGCTTCCATTCCCAATGGATGTATTTGTGTAGAGGGCAAGGCTATTTCCATTTTTCTTGTCATGTTTGATTCTATATCAGATATTGGAGGTTGAAGTCTTTGTCATGATAGCGTTACCCTGGTGATCAGTTTTTAATTCTATTTTTCTCTACATTTATTTATTAGGTATCTAGCTAAATATCAGGCGCATTGAAGGTATTTGAGGATGGACTCTTCAGACATAATCAGCAAGATGTAAAACTCAAAAAATAAACAAGAGGACTCCAATTACCATCGAGATAAAGACATGGCATCCTAAGCTGCTGGCAGGTGACGAGGTTACTAACTAGCAAGAGGAATTTCATAAATAAGCAAAACATTATTGTTCCTCTCAGAAGAGTTATTACAAATGGGTCTGTCAATCACTTGGGCAGGAAAATACTCTTTTAGGAAATCTTTCCAGAAACTTTAGAAATAATATGAACCTTCCTAAAGTAGATGAGAACAATCTCCTTTCAGCCACTGAGCACACTCACCTGCAACTTGTCCACTTGTTACAAACTGTCTTCTCTGTGGCATTTCCCCTTCCTTGTCTGGCTTTTGGTAGCAATTACAAGGCTTGGGGTGCTGCGGGGAGACCAGAGAAAGATCCCAGTGGAAATTGTCTCATCTTATTTTTTGGCATTACTTTGAGTTTTAAACTCTAAATTCTCAATAACATATTGCATAGAGTGTACACCCTTAAAAAGTTCCCAACTTCAGAGGAGGCTTTCATGTGGGAGTCCCCTCTATGTGCTGTGATTACCATTAATGAATAAAGAGTTTGCTTTGGACCTATAGCAAGGCAGAACTTAGGTAGGCAGGGAAAGCTAGGCTGATTGCTGGGAGAAAGAAGGGCAGAGTTAGAGAGATGCCATAGAGCCACCACCGGAGGCAGATGTGCTAAAACTTTGCTGGTAGGTTACTACCTCGTGGTCATGCACAGACTAATGGAGATGGGTTAAATTAATATGTAAGAGTTAGCCAATAAGAAGCTAGAGCTAATGGGCCAAACAATGATTTAAATAATAAAGTTTCTGTGTGGTTATTTTGGATCTGGGTGTCTGGGACAAACAAGTGGCCTCCTCCTACAAGAGTTGGCATACTGTTGTTGTTTTTATGTCTTTACAAAGAAATTCATTATAAAATTTGTTTGTAGCAGACAACCAGTGTTTATCTTCAGTGCAGATGACTACCTCCTTTTCAGATTTGGTGATTCCCTGTCTGAGGCACAGCTCACAGCACAGTCAAAGAACTATGGAGCTGTCACTGCAGTTCTGGAACTGACCTGTTGCTCTGGCACTCAGAGCAAACCTACAGGAGTCACTCATAGCTGTGCATCCATAGCCTGCTGCCGCGTACCGCGCCCCCGTGTCTGCGCTCTGTGCGCTGGCACCCAGTTCCCGAGCTTCGGGCAAGGGGGCTGGAGGTTAAAATACACAGACACACACAAACAGAGAGACAGCAACACGGGTCATCCTTGAATTCCCCAAGAATGCCCCCTTTATTGTGTTCAG
>NW_026070769.1:0-3253 GCF_014885135.2 Alexandromys fortis
TCCTTGGACTTCCCACAGAGCAGGGAACCCTGATTGCTCTTTGGGCTGACGAGGGAGGGGGACTTGATTGGGGGAGGGAGAGGGAAAGGGGAGGCGGCGGTGGGGAAGAGACAGAAATCTTTAATAAATAAAAAAAAAGAATAGCCTAGGAAGTAGGAGTGAAATAATTTGAGGTCACAGTCATTGGTCACACATGCCCATGTGTACAGTCTGGTGTATGATATGGTGGGTCTCCTGTCATCCTGTGTGGACTGACAGATAACATGCTTCATAGGGGAAATCACATCCATCCCCAGGAGAAATGTGAGACTTTTATTATACCCTTTATTTCACAGATGTTTTCTTGTACTTTTACATATTTTAGAGACTTTGCTACTCTAATTTCTGTTTATATGATCTTTCTGTTTACTTTCAGTTTGGGATGCTGATTTAAACTACCTGCTCTGTCCTCTGTCTCTCCAGGAGAGACCATCATGACTACCTCTTACCCTTTCTATACTAAACCTTCTACTGCATTTCTACCTCAGAGACCTCTTCACGACCTCTCACACCTCCAAACCACAGGCTCTCTTACTAGTTCACACTTTATCTTCTGTCTTCTCTCTTCCACTTTCCCCTTGTTTTGCTACTTAAATACCAATACCCTTAGATCCAAAAAGTACCTATAAACTCCACCATCCCCAGGCACCACTGTGACACCACAGTTTGAACCTTGAGAGGAAGCCAATGGTAATGTAAGTGTCCTAAGAATAGGGAGTCAGGACTCTGATAAGTGAGTAGGACCACTACTCTGTGTCTTTCAAATAACTGCAGAAAATTTAAATAATAGCAAAAAAACTGCAGAAGTGTTCACACAGAATATCAGGAATTAAAACTATTGAGAGCATAAAACCCAGAAGATGGGGAGGAGCTGTGAAATGTCTGTTGGACTTGACATGGCTGCTGTAGTCATGAACTAATAAAAGGTGAGACTACCTGCCCAGGTGTGGGACAATCAACATTTCACATAGATGGGGAGGACCTTATGAGGTTCCATCCTTCCCATAGAAGCAATGGACTATTAATATTGCTGAGAAAAGGAACTCATATTAATCAGTCTTAGCCATGTGTAAGTTATTCTTGATCAAGTAAATAACAATACCCCAACTGTGCGTGTGCAAGCAAGCCTAACAAAAGTCCTTGGAACACACACACACACACCAAGAACACAGACACACAAACATACACACTCACACATACATGAAAATAAAGGAAAAGTAGGACTTTCTTGTAGAAAAGAATCTTTAAGTCTTTGAAGAAAAAAATTGAAGAGGACACCAGAAAATGGAAGGATCTCCCATGCTCTTGCATGGGTAGGATCAACATAGTAAAAATGGCAATTCTTCCAAAGGCAATCTATAAATTCAATGCAATACCCAACAAAATTCTTCACAGACCTTGAGAGAACAATAATCAACTTTAAATGGAAAAAACAAAAGACCCAGGATAGCCAAAACAATCCTATACAATAAAGGAACTTCCAGAGGCATTACCATCCCTGACTTCAAACTCTATTACAGAGCTACAGTAATGAAAACGGCTTGTTATTGGCATAAAAACAGAGATGTCGACCAATGGAATCAAATTGAAGACCCGATATTAACCCACAAACCTATGAACACCTGATTTTCGACAAAGGAGCTAAAAGTATACAATGGAAGAAAGAAAGCATCTTCAACAAATGGTGCTGGCATAACTGGATGTCAACCTGTAGGAGAATGAAAATAAATCCATTATCTATCACCATGCACAAAACTCAAGCCCAAATGGATTAAAGACCTCAATATAAATCCAATCATACTGATCCTGATAGAAGAGACAGTGGGAGGTAGACTGCAACACATGAGCACAGGAAACCACTTCCTACATATAATGCCAGTAGCACACACAATAAGGGCAACATTGAATAAATGGGACCTCCTGAAACTGAGAAGCTTCTGTAAAGCAAAGGACACTGTCATTAAGACAAAAAGGCATCCTACTGAATGGGAGAAGATCTTCACCAACCCCACATCAGACAAAGGTCTGATCTCCAAAATATATAAAGAACTCAAGAAACTAGACTGTAAAATGCTAATTAACCCAATTAAAAAATGAGGCACTGAACTCAACAGAGAATTCCCAACAGAAGAAGTTCAAATGGCCAAAAGACACTTATGGTCATGTTCAACTTCCATAGCAATCAAGGAAATGCAAATCAAAACAACTTGGAGATACCATCTTATACCTGTCAGAATGGCTAAAATCAAAAACACCAATAATAACCTGGAAAGGATGTGATGTAATGGGAACACTCATCTATTGCTGGTGGGAATGCAAACTTTTGCAACCACTTTGGAAATCAGTGTGGCAGTTTCTCAGGAAATTGGGAATCAACCTATGTCAGGATCCAGCAATACGACTGGACTATACTCAAGAGATGACCAATCATACTACAAAAGCATTTGTTCAACTATGTTCATAGCAGTATTATCTGTAATAGCCAGACCTACAAACAACCTAAATGTCTCTCAATGGAAGGATAGGTAAAGAAAGTGTGGAAAATATATGCATTAGAGTACTACTCAGCGGTAAAAAAAAAAAACAATGACATCTTGAATTTTGCATGCAAATGGATGGAAATAGAAAACACTATCCTGAGTGAGATAACCTAGACCCAAAAAGACTAATATGGTATGTACTCACTCATTAGTGGACTCTAGCCATAAACCAAAAACATTAAGCCTATAGTTCACAAGTCTAGAGAAGCCAAATAACAAGGTGAACCCAAAGAAAACATATATAGATTCTCCTGGAAATTGAAGCAAACAAGATTTCCAGGCAAAAGTTAGGAGCATGGGGTTAGGGATAGGGTGGGGGTGAAGTTGGGGAAGAGGAGAGGGGGACAGGGAAGGGAGAAGGGAATGACTGGTGAGAGTTTTGGGGAGTGTTAGGATGGGAATAGAGGAAGGGAGGATATAGGAGCAGGGAAGAAGATATCTACATTAAGAGAGCCATTTTACGGTTGGCAAGAGACTTGGCTCTAGAGGGGATCCCAGGTATTCACGGGGATGTCCCCAGCTAGGTCCTTGGGCAGCAGAGGAGAGGGTATCTGAACTGTCCTTGCCCCACTATCACACTGATGATTATCTCGAATATCACCATAGAATCTTCATCTGGCGATGGATGGAGATAGAGACAGAGACCCTCATCAGAGCAATGGACTGAGCTCCCA
>NW_026070770.1:0-3258 GCF_014885135.2 Alexandromys fortis
CTGTCTGTATGTATGCCTGCAAGCCAGAAGAGGGCACCAGACCTCATTACAGATGGTTGTGAGCCACCATGTGGTTGCTGGGAATTGAACTCAGGACCCCTGGAAGAGCAGTCAGTGCTCTTAACCTCTGAGCCATCTCTCCAGCCCCCAACGCTCAATTCATTTAAGTTGACTTAAAAATGTTTAGTGTAAAGATTAGTTGAGAATGTAATTTTAATTGAGATTAGGAAAAATAGTGGATCTACCAAAGAGAAAAGGAACAAAGCGATTGAGCTGACATCTGAAATGGTGTCCAAGCCCTCCCCTTCATGAAGCTAGTTAGCACAAGGGCCCTGTGTGTTCATACTGCTGTCCCCATGTGACACGGGCATGCGGTCACAACACCACACACACACACACACCTTTTGTGAGGCCTCTTGAGAAAGAACATCGTATTTCTCCTTAAAGGGGACATTCTTTTCCTCTGGAGGAGCGGCGTCTTCACCAGAACAGTTAGCATCACTGGCCCGGTAGAGCGGGTAGTGCTGTCCGGGATTAAAGTGGATCAGTGATACTCTCAGAAGCGTGGTCGGCTGGACTTAGCTTCCTCCCCAAGCTCACCTGCAGCAACACGGGGGCGGAAAAGGGGAGCCGCTGCTCACCTTCACACTGGCTGGATCCTTGCACCTGCTGGTCAGAAGTCACCCTGTTAACCCAGCAAACCCAGTGTTTGCCCTCGGGGAGAGGGATGGGGAGCTGGGCAACTGACAGCCAGGGCACGGCTGTGGCACCTTTGGAAGACACGAGTGCAGAGGCCTGTGCTGTTCCAATGGTCTCCTACCTCTCGGGAGCAATTCAGTTTACGAGAAATCTCTCTGAGTTCAGCTTCCGCTTCAGAGCAGATGCTACAACCATCCCCTTCCATGGCGACGCTGTTGACCATCACAAAACTGAGGCAGACAGGAGTGGGCAGAAGGTCAGGCCACTGGGCACGTGTGGGAGCCGCTTTTCCCACTGTCCCCATGGAAACAACATTATACATCCATAGAGTGAGGAAGCAGGCCCAAGAGCAGCTTAATCCTGGCTAAACTGACTGTAAGTTAATACTGGCAAAACAATAGCATTATATCCAAGATTCAGAAAAGCTGGGCTTATTTCTGTTGCTCCAAATGAAAGAAAGAACTGACTTGTAATTTGTGGAAAATCCTACACGACAGACAACCCCTCAAACCAGCATCCAGTTAGAAGCGTGTCCTTGGGCAAGCTCCTGTGCCTGTGTCTCACCTGTGCAAGCGAAGGGATGACCAGAAAGCCTACATCACCTGGATGCTTGGATAATCCCTAACCAAGATGGTAAAGTCAAGAATGGCTAGACTCTGCCTTTGTCACATTTTAATGGACTCCCACGGAAAAAACGCTTTTATGTCCTGTGCAAATAGCAGCTGGGTATGGGAAAGGTACTTGTCAGCAAACTGGTTAAAATGTAACCAGTTTCTGGTATAGGGAACTGAAGTGACCTGAAATCTGGCAAGCATGTCTGAAGCACTACAGTTCGGCAGAAGCCACTCAGGGACGTCAGTCCCATGGCTACACAAAGGAAGGTATTGCTGGAGACTGCCCTGTGCCCGCAGCAGGGTTATGAAAGAGGGGTACTGGTGAAAAGCCATGCTACTTTCACCACCAGCTCCTTACAGTGAGGGTCTCACTGTGTCGCCATCAGCAGAGTTGTGGGACCACAGAGGGACAGGACTGAAAAGAAGAGGTTCCCTCCACTGTGTGGACTAGAGCAGAGCACACAGTCCCGGAAGTTGTACTGGCCAACAACACAGAATAGGTCCAGAGTGCCCCTGCTTTTGGGGATGTGGGCATCCAATAACCAGACTAAGAGCTAGGCTGCTCTCTTCGAAAGGTTAAAGCTGATGAACTAGGAAGTTAGAGAGTGTTACAGAACATTTGACACACTTGGCACCAAGTGCCAGGATATCATACCTATCGGAGTGACCTTTGTAAAATGGTACCAATACATTTGGATCAAATGAGACAGTGCTTCACGATGCACACAGTGGCAGGAGCCTACAGTCCCAGCTCAGGAGTTTGCCACCGCATGGACAACATAGCAAGACCCTGGCTGCAAAAGCAAAACAAAAAGAGCCAGAAAAGCACCCTGACAAAGTGGGTTGCTGAATGTCTAACAGTTGGGACAGTGCAGACAATGCCACACCCACAGTGAACAGGCAGAGTCGTAGACTGATTTGTTCATTGTGGCTGGTTCTAAGTTTCCTATCTGTCAATTGCCACAGTGACCATCAAGCAAGCAAGGTACCAAGTATCACAGGACACAGGCCTGACCATATGGCAACCACCTTTGAACTACGATGGATTTGAGCTGGGATCACCGTTCAGCGGAAGGGTCTCAGGCTCTGGGATCCACCCCCAGCGCCTCATCTTTTTAAAAAAAAAAATGTTTCATAAGAATTCGTAGATAATACTCACTTAATTCCTTTCCAAGAGAAGAGCCTTTCTGAGCTGAATACTTCTTCAAATCGTTTTATTCTGTATTTACTCATCCTGTATCCAATTATAAAAAAAAAAAACCTTTTCAGGCCAAGCTGTCTTAGCACTGTGACGTTACCATGAATATGAAAAATAGCTTCCACAATCTGGCATTTATAACTGGTCTCAGGCAATTGAGGCTCAAAGGTCAGGTCCACTGTTTATTGGGGGGTAGGGGGGTGAATTACTGGGACCTCAGTGGGACAATAGGCAAAAGAGCATGGAGAAGCTGGTACACAGAAAGTACTTAAACTATCTGCCACAGAAGTATCATAGCACACATAGTGTGAGCTAGCCAGCGGTGTGTGGACTTATATTCTGACTTCAATAACAGTTTGACATGAAGTGTCCATTTTCATCCAGAGGTTGAAGGCAGGAGGACGCAAGTTTGAAGGTCAGACTAAATAAATAAATAAATGAATGAATAAATAAATAAATAAATAAATCGCCAAGTGTGGTGACTCTTTCAATCCCCTCACTTGGGAGCAGAGGCAGGCAGAGTTTGGGGTCAGCCCGGCCTGCATAGTGAGTTCCAGGGCAGCCTGAGCTACACAGTGAAACCCTGCCTCAAAAAATAATAAATAAAAATATTTAATTAAGGCCGGGCGGTGGTGGCGCACGCCTTTAACCCCAGCACTCGGGAGGCAGAGGCAGGCGGATCTCTGTGAGTTCGAGGCCAGCCTGATCTACAAGAGCTAGTTCCAGGACAGGAACCAAAATAAAAAA
>NW_026070771.1:0-3253 GCF_014885135.2 Alexandromys fortis
GAGCCCTTTCAAAGAAAGACAAAGCCATCTGTTATCCCCTCGTCATTAGGGGAAAACACCAGGCCAATGCCACAAGCCCTGCAAGGCAACAGCCTCCTCGGAGTGGCCTGAGCACTCCTGGAAGATTCAGTCCCAGAAGGAAAATGGTGGAGCGGCTGCTGACAAATGCTGTGTTCTCGGATGTCACCTTGGGAGTCACTGGCAGGGAGATGGGAGGTCACTGAGAAGGGCTGACAGGACACAGCAATCTGGAGAAGCTGGTAGGGGGTGGCCAGTGTCACTCTGAGGACACAGGGAACAAAGCTGAGGGGCCCTGACCAAGATGTGACAGGCAGGCCAGAGGAGCTGAGCAGTGACAAAGGAACCATAGCCTGGTCAGAAGAGTGGAGGGTCAGGCAGGGCCTGCAAAGTCACTGGGTCCCTGATCCTCAGGCATGGATCCCAGGCCACAAGGCCCTCTTGGATCAAGATTTACAACTTGGGAAGAGGGGAGTTTTTTGATACCTTCCTGGGCCTCAGTTTCCCTAACTAAAAAGATGTGGCTCCCCTGATGGCCATCGCTCTAGTGCTTGTTCATCTGGGGGTGTTCTTGCCCATGCCAGTTTTCCAGGCTTGCACTTGCTTTGCCCCCACTCCCCACAGCTGCCTCAGGCTCAGAGCTGCCTCACCCTCATTTCCCAAGCAGGATGCCAGACCCAGGGCGGGCACCGCCTCCCTCCAGGCTGCACAGCTTATCAGGGGGCCCCCTCTTTGCTGGGGTTTGGGGTAACTCATCAGACCTGCCCCTCATTCTGTTCACAGCTGTGTCTGGTGACGGGGGCGGGGGAGAAAGAGAAAGCCACAGAAACAGAGGCTAAGGACATGAGGCATTCATTCTTCACTGCTGCCCTCTCCATAGCTGGGCGCCCAGGGCCTCCTGGCAGGAAGGACCCTGGACACTGCCACGCCCCCCCCAACAGCCAAATTGCCTAACAATTCCGACTTCAGAGTCCCTGCAGCAGTCAGCAGCACCCATCAGCTGGGTGGCCTTCAGACTGAACACCAAGGCTTTGGGTTGAAGCACAGTGGGGACTGGGAAGGAGGCTCACCCCCTCCAACCACCTCCCCTCCCCTCCCCACAGGGGAAGGCTTGGGGAACAGCCTAGGGACTGGTGGCAGAAGGGTCGGTGACCCTCTGCAGAGGCCTTATGGAGGTGTCTGCCGTCCCTCAGTTGAGGCCTCAGACTCCAGAAAGGGTGCTCAGAACCACAGTTCACCGACTCCAAAGGACGGCGGCCCTGATGAGAACAAAGGTGAACAGGGTGGGGGAGGGTCAGAGGACAGGCTCGGGCCACCTGAGTCAGCTTTGAGGCAAGTTAGCCCAGAGAACCCTCACCACCAAGAAGCCCCAAACTATCTGGTCATCTTGGACCTACAGCAGGAGCTGTCTTAGAGGGAAGGCACCCTGGGACACAGGTGCCCCGGCACGGACAGTGACAGAGGTAATCGGCTGCACGCAGCATGGTTCACGGCCTCCATCTTGCCTCTCTCCTCAGAGACCTCTGAACAGCTGAGCTCAGTGGGAGGGACAGCCTGCGTCAGGGAACAAGGACTTCTCCTTTGCCCTTCCCCTGGACCCCACAGAGACAGCAGGGAGTGGAAAGGGCCCAGACCCTGCCTTCCAGGTCCAACTGTCCCCAGTGCTCAGTGCGCCCGTAGCTACTCTGCCTAAGCCTCAGTTTCCACATCTGTAAACTGGGTCTAAGGGTTTGTTCCCACAGCAGAGCAAACAAATCCATTTTGGTCACAGCACCCTTGAAGACCACAAAGACTAGGCAAGACAATTTGCAATTTTGTTTGAAGCATCAATGAGCTGTAAGATTTGAACCCCATGGGTCACAGTCTTAAGGAAGTGGGGAGAGCTGCAAGAACAGAGGGAAGGCAGAGGGAAGGGGACTTTTTTTCTGGTGGTCCTCAAGGTACAGGGCTGATGGGGCTACAAACGAGTCACAGCCTACTGCTGTCTGCCTTAAGTAGCGGCAAGGAAAGCACCTTTCTGGGTGGATCTGGGCTGGACTCCAGGCAGGCCTGTCCACCCACCAGGGACCAGGCCCTGACTACCTTGCCAGTCAGCAAAGCCAAATCGTCTCTGAGGACTGGGAATCATGGTTCCAGGTCAGGAATCTCAACAGCTAATTTTCCAAGGGTTAAGGGCAGCTTCCAGCAGGAGTCCTCAGAGGCCCTGGCACACAGCACTGTCCCTGTTCCCGGAGGAGGAGCAGAGGGCAAGGACAGGACCTGGCCCTGGGGGATCTGGACCCAGTAGGCTGTGGAGGGTGAGGGCAGGTGGAGCTTACAGGAGCTGGGGGTGGGGCCCTAAGAACTTTGGCTGTCTGGCTCTCAGCCCAGCCACCCGCCCCCAGTGCTCCACTAACTGGGCACAAATGCTTCCTGCCTGGGGCCTCCAGGCCTGTAAATAAAACGGGGTAGGAGTGGACACATCAGGCCTGTGCCTAGTGAAGCCAGCCACGTCCCAGCAGGTAAGAGGACGGTCAGAGGCTTCCTGCCAGTTCAGAGGAGGGTGCAAGAGGCCTGGAGCCCAGCTGCTTTCGCAGCTAATGGCGTGGCAGTCTTCTCTCCCTGGAAAGTTTGGCGTTGGTTTTACCATCTATAAAATGAGTGTAGTTCTATGGTGAAGATGGTGTGGGTGGGACCAGTCCATCCTTCCGACGGTCTGACTCCCTCTTCTCAGCTTACATGTGTTAGACCTGAGAAAAAGCCGTTCCCACGGCTGCCTGATTAACGCAAGCTGCATTTACAGCTGCACAACGGACTGGCCAGACAACAGCCTCCCCCCAAGTCAGGGTTCCAGAGACCAGCCCCTCACTGGCTTTTGAGGTCACTCACTGGCTTTGAGGAAGGGCTAGGTTGACAGAAAGAGCTGTTGAGATAATTGGCTGTTAGCATCTGGGCAGAAGAATGGGGGCTCAGTGCTCAAGGCTGTCTGGGGGTAGATGAGTACGAGAACATATACATGGAAGGGGAGTAAGGGGGGTCACCACAGTTGTTCGGGAGTCCAACAAGACAAGGGGCTGGGCATATATTATGGGGTTACCAGTTCAGCACAGGTTGAAAAACATGGTTTGCAGGACACGTTTGCTTTAGGGAAAAAGAAAATTATTCGTGTAAGGTGTAAGGTATGGAGACTTTCTTTTCTTTTTCTTTCTTTCTTTCTTTCTTTCTTTTTTTTTTTTTTTTTTTTTTTTTTTTTTTT
>NW_026070772.1:0-3253 GCF_014885135.2 Alexandromys fortis
TATATTTAAGTTAAAGAAAAATTCAGTGAATGTTCTGGGATAAATTCTGATGCCCTCTCTCCTCCAAAATACATCTACATTTCAATCTCTGGAACCTATGGGTGGGACTTAATTCAGAGTAACATTCATTGTAGGTCTAATCAGGGATCCTGAGATGAAACAAATTCAGGATCATCTCTGTGAGTTCTATGTCCAATTGTTAATCTCCCCTCCTATAAGGAACAGAACGTAGGAGACAGACACAGCGACACCACGAAGACAGAGACAAAGGAAAGAATGTCATGGGCATGTATAGAGGATGCAAAGTTCAGCTGACAACCACAGGAACCTGAAGAGGCTGGGGAAGACTCAACGAGCATTTGGAGAGGCCTTCAAACCCACAAGAGAATGAACATGTGCATCTTGAAGTCACCCCATTTCTGGAAGCTTGCTACAGCGGCAGCAGGAAACCAATACAGTAAGTATAAGGAACTAAGAACATTTTGTTTCTTTCCCATGGAATTGGGATCTGGCACACAGACAAATCTTTCAAGTAGGTGAAATTTGTTTTGGGCATATTTCCATCTCCCTAGGTACAGTGGTGAGAAGGCAGACAAGATTTATTTTAACTCTTTCCAAGCTATTTTTACTTAACCTGTGTCAGCTCTTACTAAAATCCTGCCCCAAGTTCTACTCTTAAAAGTAGAAGAGTTTTGAGCAAGTCAGCAGTTGTGTATGCCTTAGAAGCAAGGTCAAAGATACGATCTTTTTTTTTTTTTTTTTTTTTGGCTAAGTAATTTCTAAAGAGAATAATTTAGGAGTAAGGTAGGATAGGAGGAATAGGATAGTGAAAGATGTGTCATGTGAAGTTTAATTAATTTGAAGCCTGATTCCAGCCAGGATGAATGGCTTATTTTTTTTCCTAATAGAAAACCCTCTTCTTCTTCTTCTTCTTCTTCTTCTTCTTCTTCTTCTTCTTCTTCTTCTTCTTCTTCTTCTTCTTCTTCTTCTTCTTCTTCATCTTTTTCTTTGTTATTTCTTTTTCTTTCGCCTTTTTCTATAGAAAAACTTCAGGTAGCTAACAAGATCTGGCAGAAATTATCACGAGTTCTCATGTACTATTTCTCCAACTGTTAGCTTCTGCATCAAGCTGACACTTTGCTATAACTGGAGAAAATAACTGTCACATCATTACCAACATAAATCCATAGTGTACACCTTGAATTTTTGTTGCTATTGTACATCCAAGAGTTTTTTTTTTGTGAGCATAGAGTGACATTTGAGTTTACCATTACAATACCCCTTTGAGTGTTTTTGCTGTATTAATACCTGTGTTCTGCTCACTCATCTTCCTTTCTCCTGTCTTCCAGGAAGCACTGATTTTTTTTAATGTTTCCACAGTTCTGTCTTTTAAAAATATAACATGGTCGGAATTTTACAGCATGAATCCTTTCAGGGTGACTTTTTTTTTTATTTTACCCCACATAAAATACTCATTTAATGTATTTTCAAATCTTATAATGGCCTGATAGCTCTGTTACTTTTTAATAACCAATAGCATTCCTCTGCCTGGACTTATCAAGTTTACCAATTGGTATATTATATGACATTTTTGGCTGTTTCCAAGTTTGGGTAGTTATGAATAGTTCTGCAATAAACATACATGAGTAGTTTTGTGTATGCATAAAGTTTTTAATTCACATAGACAAATAATTGGGGCTCGGTTGCAAAATATGATAATGAAGGCCCAAACATCCTGTTAGCACTGGTCTCCTTTTACAGTCTAACTGGGGATAAACTCATAAAAACTGTTATAATCAATCATCCATATTTGAGTTTACCTATATGAGACTAAATATTTTATCAAATGGGCTGAGAGTGAAAATGGATTGGCCAAATAATTGACCAAATATAGGAAACAAGCAAACAATATTGGGACTGTGGGTAAATATTTGAAACCTAAAAACAACCTGTTGTTTACATAGAACATTCATAACATTAATACTTTTTCTTAAAGTCACAGAATAACGCCTCAGATAGCCCAGAGAGAACAAATGACATCCTTCTACTTGATCATTGAGAATCATTAGTTGAGCATTTATTTTAGGCAGGGAATAACTAGTTGTCTCAGACATATTAGGTGTTTATAGAGATCCACCAGCCTAGCTGGACTATCAACCTGAGACAGTAACTCTATTAACCAGCTAACGGAATGCTGAAACAAGAAGTCTCTAGGTGAAAGGATCAGCTTGACATTCCTAACTGAAACTTGTGAGGTAGGATTTCCCCGAGGAATTAGTCCAATTCGATGTGAAGGGAATGTAGTGGAAGAGCACAAATGAGGTGGTCATATGATCCAAATTAGAGTTTATATTGTGAGGACAACACTCCGTGGTAACAAGTGGGGGTGGAGTCGATTAGATTTAGGTAAGCTAACACAGCTCCTTGGCATCCAATAAGTGTTAAGGCTCTACAACGGTAGCTTTTTCCGTAGCATAAGAGACAGGGGTATTCAAGTGGTATTTAAGAGACAAGATATACAAAGGGTAGTTGGAGATTAACTACTGAATTGTAGGTCTCTAGTTTTTCTGGTGGGAAGAATTAGATACAAAAGGAAGACAATAATGAAGGAAGACTTCAGGTGATGGGGAGTTAGAATAGGTTACCAACGTAAGTCAATTTGACTTTGATGGGTCTTTGTGTGATATGATGGAGGTACACCTCACCGAAGAGTTCCCAGCCAGAAATTGTGTTTAATAATGAATTTGTGTCCAGAAACTATCAGAAACCACAATATGGTTGGGAATGTAATAAAGATAATAGCAAATGCTATGTCTTCAGAAACAGACTCTTGATGCTCCTTGAATAAGAATGATTCTACAAATGAGACAGAATGGGAAAGAAGACGGTGAGGAAGTGGCCCAGAGACATGTGCATCACGGAATTCTGAAAAACTGAACTGTCCGAAAGGAGTGTTTAAGTCTGATGATGACGAAAAGTCAAATAAGATGAGCCCTGAAATATGTTCTGTGGGTTTAAAGACACAGAAGTTGATTGGGATGAAAAGAAAGACTGAATTATGCTGGGAAGTGCTGTGGGACAATGGTCTTTATCCTGTCACTTGTATTTTAAATAAGTGCTGATTGGCCAGTAGCCAGGCAAGAAGTATAGGTGGGGCGACCAGGCAGGAAGTAGAGGTGGGGCAATGAAAATTCTGGGAAGAGGGAAGTTTCAGTCTGCAATTTTCACCCAGACACAGAGGAAGCCAGGCACA
>NW_026070773.1:0-3172 GCF_014885135.2 Alexandromys fortis
GATAAAAAATACACAGAGATTCTGAATACTGTATGTTATGTTCTCTTTAAACTGTTTGAATGTTGAGGAAAGAGGAACGGTTACTAAAATATATTTATTTATAAATGCTGCTAAATTAATCCGATAGATATTTAAAAAAATACCTTGACTTCAAAATTGAATTCAAAATGTATGTTACTTTGGAGAAGAGGATTTGCTTTTGTTTCCACAGAAAATGAGAGGTTGTGGATTCATTCTTAACTAAGAAATATCAGATTTGATCAAAGAACACCACCTAAAAAATCTCCAATAGGAGCAAATGGCCCAGATGTCTGAGTTCTACAATCAGAACAGATTCAAGATGTTGCCTGAGATGATCAAGCCTCACAGGATATTCCAGTCAGGACTTGATCATAATTCTAAATTTTCTTTAGGTCCCCATAAGATTATCAGTGCCCCCAACCAACAGGAAGTAGCCTGGAAAACTACACCCACATTCCCAAAAAATGGACTATGGCTGTTCTTGTTTTCTTTTCTTTTTTTTAAAGGAGGGGGAAGTGGTGTGGGATCATGGTCTGTATTCTGTCAATTACATTTTAAATAAATGCTCATTGGTCAGTAGTCAGGCAGGAAGTATAGGCAGGACAACCAGACAGGAAGTAGAAGGGGGTCAATGAGAATAGGAAAATTCTGGGAAGAATGAAGCCCATTCCTCTGCAGTCCCTTCCCAGACACAGAAGAAGCAAGATGTGACTTCCTTGCTGAAAAAGGTACCAAGCCATGTGGCTAACATATATTAGAATAATGGTCAAATATAAGTTTTAATAAGAAGCCTGAGCTAATGGGCAAGTCAGTTTGTAGTTAATATAGACCTCTGTGTGATTTCTTTGGGAATTAATGATTGTGGGAACCAGACAGGACAGAAACCTCAGACAACACTCTGTTTTTCTTGAGACCCTCTGCCATGCTACACATGGGGGCGATCTCTGTTGATCTGTCTCCAGGTCAAGGTCTCATCATGGCTGTCTCTGACTGTGAACATAATGTTCTTCTATGTCAGGAGTTCATCGTGGCTGCTTATGACCTTGAAATTAATTTTCTAACACAGTTATCCTGAAAGTGATTGATTCCAACTTATTTTCTACATCCTTTATTTGTTTTTTATTTATAAAAACAATCATCTTGCAAGTTTCTTAAAAGTCTAATAATCATCTCATGCCAGTTATAACCATACATTACCCCCTTGCCAAGAAAGTAAAATTGTTTTTGTTTCTTTGTTGGAATAGTGGAAGAATCAGTCTATGATAAGTTTGAGTATTTTACCTTTCTTGATACTTTTCCCTCAAACTTTTTTTTTCCATATGAAATCATGATCTTCATATTCTCATTTTGAGTTTCCATCTATTTGGTGGTCTCAGGATGTTGTGTGACTCTTCTTGGTGAGATGTGAACAAATGTCTGTTTATCCCATGAGATGACCATTCTTGGTTGTCAACTAGACTATATCTGGAATGAGCTACAGTCCAAAAATGGAGGGAACAATTGTGATCCAGACCTTGAGGAAGGAAAAGAGCATGCCTTTGATCTAGATCTTGAGACAGGAAAACACACTCTATTGATCCAAATCTTGTGGTAGCATAACATAGGTATTTAATCCAGATATTGAGGTGGAAAGGCACACCTTTAATCTGAGCCACAACTTCTGCTAGAAGCCTATGGAAGGGAAATGAAGGAATGAAAGTTTCTTTATTCTTCACCAGCTTTCCCTTGCCTTGTCAGCAATCCATTCCTTTAATACACACACACACACACACACACACACACACACACACACATGAACACACACATATGTCAGCATTCTCTATAGTCAGAGAACTTATGCAATGATCCTCTCTGTCACTAACATAGCCCACATATGAGAATAATAACAGATTAAAGAAATGATTACACTTCCTATAGCTTAGTTAACTAGTAGGTTGTTACTGACTTTATCTTACAGGAAAACAAATGAGGAGTCCTTAACATGAGCAAGTGTGACTCAAAGGCAGCTATATTATCAGAAACACCTAAAGCTGCAACCATGGTTCTTTCTGTATGACTTTCAGGAGACAGAGATATCTGGAAAGTCTTTTCTCCCTAGTAACTGCTACTGCTTCTGTAACCTTGGAGAGGGGCCTTGGGACTCTTTTGAGGTTTTCAGAGAGTTGTAAGTTTTGTGAACTTCCTGAGCCCGGTCAGTTTTGCTTAATTACATAGTGCCATGAGCCTTCTCCCAGAACGGACATTCAAAAGAAGCAAGTCCTCATCCTAGTCATTAATTCATCCCTGCCTTGTAACTGCAGTCAGCATTTCTGAGGACACAGTCAGTTCCACATCAGTAACACTGCCTTTTTGTGGACTTTGTCATGGATAAGTCTGAGTCTGAATGACAATTTAAGAATCATACAACTAACCAGTGACTTAATGGAGCCACGTTTTTGTGTGCTAACTCCAAAATCCTAAGCCCATTTGAGGATGCTAACATCAGCTGTAGTGAGGAGAACCAGCACTCACAAGAGGGCAAGGCATTGATTGCTATTTTGTGTTATCCTTTGAGATCTCTAGCCTTGCTTCCTTCACAATTCAACTTTCATGTGTTTGTGGAGTTATGCCCCCTCTCCTTATACCTTTCAAGACAAAGAGTGTCTCTTTTTAAGGTGAATTATTCATAGTCATGATTGCTGACTTCCAGGAAGTGAGTAATTTTGAATTGGTCATATGTGTCTATTAATACCTTGAGAAATCCAGATCATCCAGTGAAATAACATCAGGAAGAAATAAAAAGACCGGGGTTGCCACCATATATGCCTGGGTCCTATTTCTTTTTATAGAGTACTAAGTCAAAAGCAAGCAATGCCAATAGCTACCTCAGAAATACAAAGTACTTCTTAGAAGTGTTGTAAAGGAAAATAAAAGATAACCATCAGTGGAGGGAAACCTTCTTCCTGGTACCCATTAAGTATAAAGAAATCTCCCTTCTTGTTATCTACTTTTTCAAAGCAGGGGATACAAGATTCATTAAGACAAGATTCATTAGATTCATTAGAGGGGCAGGTGGGATAACTAGTGTTCCCTCATTTTCCTCTTCTTCCTCCTCCACATCCTTTTCTACTTCTTCTTCTTCACCTCTGTCTCTCTCTGTCTCTCTCTCTCT
>NW_026070774.1:0-3200 GCF_014885135.2 Alexandromys fortis
GGGCTCCTCAGCCAGAATCTCTCCTCATAAAACAGAGTGGCTCTTTGTGTTTCTAGAGATTAAGGGGAAGCTAAAGAGACCTCAGGGTGAGCTGGAATCTTCCTGCTACAACATCTGCCTGGGATGAAGGAGGTACCGACTACAAACCTCAAAGGATAGTGAGGGGAGGGTCATATGGGACCCAGATACACACAACTTCCCAGAATGGATGTGAGGGAATGAATGACTTTTACCTTCTCAAGATGCCATCCTTGTTCGTTCTCTTCTTTGTTTGTTTCTTTGGTTTCTGTCTTTTTTTATTTTGTCAACTGACACAAGCCAGAACCAAAGTAGAAGGACCTCAACTGAGAAGAGGCTCCCAAGGGATTGCTATAGGCAAGACTGGCGGAATTTTCTTGATTGTTCATTGATTAAGGAAGATCCACACTCCTATGGACAGGGTCATCCCTGGACAGGTGGTTCAGAGAGGTATAAAAGGGACAGTTGAGTTAGTCAAGAGGAGCAAATCAGGAAACAACATCCTCCCCCCCCCCTCACCCCATGCTCTCTGCCTCAGTTGATGAGTCTGGGTTCCTGCCTTGACTTCCCTTCACAATTCCTGTCTTCTGAGAGGTGAAATAAACCCTTTCCTCCCCACATTGCTTTCAGCCATGGTGTTTCAGCACAGCAATAGAAGGCCGCTGAGGGCAGATGTCCTTCTCTTGACCGCACAGAATCACGCGGACATAAGTAGAGCAATCTTGAGTTGTAACCACCATGAATGCCCCAGACCAATCTGCGCCAGGATTTCTTGCATGCTTCCCACCAATCCTTACTTACACAAAATGTCTAGAGATACTTGGAGCTTTGCATGTGGTTCCTGCTTGAGTGCTAGATGCTGGGTTTGAAGAATGTTCGGGAAGCATTGGGAGAATGGCCTTGTTGGAGGAGGTGTGTCACTCGGGGCCAGCTGTCAGGTTACCAAAGAGTTCATCCCTTCTGTTCCCTGCTTCTGTGAGATGTGAGCTCTCCTGCTGCTCCAGCTGTCTGCCCTAAGGGCTTTGTTCCACCATCATGGACCGGAGCATACCGAAGCCCAGCTAAATGCTTTCTTCTGGCAGTGGCCTTGTTCATGGCATTTCATGACAGCAGTGGAAAGTAGCCCCTGCACATCTCATTCCTGTCCTGGCATCCTACCTTACCACTGTTCCAGAAACAGTTGCTCATCACAGCATAGGGACAAAGGGACTCTAGAGGATCTCAGCAGTCAAGGGGACCTCAAAACCCGAGAATGGTTTGCACCTTACAAAGTGAATACTGGGGCTCTCTTAACAGAGTGAGGCTGAAGGTAGATCCCCTGTCCCATGTCACTTCAACTGTGAGTTCGCTAGGTCCATCCATTCACGTCCAAACCCACTCCTCACAGCAGCTGCACGGCTCTTCCTCATCCTGACAGCGGGAAGCCCTCGAGCTGCTGTCCAGGGCTTCTAGAACACAACAGGGTCTAGTCAATCTCTGGAAATTCCGGATAGAGTCAGTGGGAATAGGAGTCCGGGTATGACTCTCTCCCATGAGGCCACAGGGCTGTAGAAAACTCCCTGAATATCCTGGTGACAAACATAAAGATCATCTTTGGCTAGCTGTGTATGATGCACAGCCCACATGTGTTACCTTTGACAATTTGTGTGCTTTCAGAGCAGGGGACCAGACACCAATGGAAACAGGGGGCCCAGGTGACCCAACCTCTGATGTGGTTTCCTCAGAGTTCCACACCCAGACCAGCTTCAAGGCTGCGGGTTGAGATGCTGCAGCCTCACAGACTACTCCAGCCAGAGGTCAGATAAGCCCTAAGCTTTCTCAGCATGCTGAGAGTAGACAACAGCAAACTCTCCCAGGAATTGAATATTATCCCAATTTTCTCAGGGTCCCCTAAATGATGCCAGTGGCCCCAGACAAAAGGAAGCAATCTAGAGATGACAAAGCCCATATTCTGAAGAGGTGGGATGGGTGAACTTTGGACATCCAGTGGGTTATGGATATATGTCATGGTTTAGGGGGCTTGGTGACAAGTTGTTATTGGTCAGGTCAGAAAGAAAGCTAAACCAAGGAGATTAGATTCAAGGATCTCTTTCCGAAAGAAAAAAATATAATATAGAAATAACGAAAGGGTGGATTGTCGAGTCTACTTGTGAATATCCATTGGTCTTAAATATTTTCCATTGATATGTATTTTTGTATATTTCATACAAAGTCATGCGTCCAGATTCTGTTTCAAAAACCATATGAGAAAAAGTTTAGAAATGAAAACAATGAGTAGGCCTGTAGCGTGGGATGTCAAAGTCTGTTTTCTACTGAGACTGTAGTCATCGCTCAGTGATTCAGCAAAGACGCCATGGCCTCCATTTTTACAACTGAAGGAGGACACCAGGGCATCTGGACAGGCTCCTCCCATTGGCAGTGTAGGACTGAACCCAGGGCTCTGTCACTCCCTGCAATTGTTTCTCTGCTCATCCCTCACTGAAGGGATCCTCACAACCCTCCTGACCTACAGAGCCAGGACTTGGGAGCCAGGGCCAGTCCAGGAGCATCTCTGACCTGGAGCAGCAAATGCTGACAGGACACAAAAGATCAGAACCCAGAAACGACGCTCACTCCGTTCACCAGAGGTGGCAGATGTCACAGATCAGAAGACGGTGAACTGAGAGGGTTAGTGACTGAGTCTGGAGGGCAGGTGTTGGTGACAGAAGGAAAAGGTGGGAGGAAGGAAGAGCCTGGGGGTTTGCGATACTCCCACCCCCCATCTCCTTGTTGAAAACTCTTCTGCCTTATCCTGGGAATCAGGTTGCTTAACAACCCTGAAAGGGAAGCAATGGTCACTGTGCTCCATGGAAGGAGGAGCTGAGCAAGAGCAGAGGTGACAGTTGCTGGCGTTCCTCAGGACAGTCCCCTCTCCCTTAATTCTGTCTCCCCGTGGTCCACACCTCGCTGCTCCTCTAGGTCAAGGCACAGGACACAAGTAATCTTTCCAGCATTTATTCTAAAATGAAAGGAATACAAAGAAAGCCATGGTTTCAAGAAAATCAACACTTGTTTCTCAGTCTTGGCGAGATTCCATACCACCAGCATCACCATCTCCCAGCCACAGGTTGCTGATGTGGCATTCAGATGTGGAGAGCTGGTGGTGGCCCTCCCGCTTGACAGCATGGACAAAGATGATTGAG
>NW_026070775.1:0-3189 GCF_014885135.2 Alexandromys fortis
TTTGAAGCTGTTCCAGATGCAGAATTTTGAGGAAAGTGTAATAGAGGCATTCTGAGAGACTGAATCACCTGGGCTACTTTTCCTCTTCATTGGTGCTGAAAATACCAAGAGAAGCTGTAGGAAAGCATCTCTGGATTAAATAAGCAGAGTAGATAATGGAAATGTGCTTGCACATCTCTGAATATTCCCATAGCCACACAACTGTGCACTGTAAGTCGGTGAGGTGTGTGAAGTTAACTTTACTATAAGAAGGTCATTCCTGAAGAGAATAAGTGTGAAGCCAAAGTCATCTAGACTATTACTCTTTTGTTTCACATCCTGAAGTGAGCTGGGCAATAATCTTCGTGGAGAAGAAATTTTAATTTTCTATGTACGAATGTAGCACATGCGCACATATGCAAATAGGCTTTCCAGTTCTTTCATTTTCATAACCATCTTAATCCTAATTATTTTCTTCAAAGCAGTTCTGAGACTTCCTACTTCATACAGTTTTCAAATACTGTATCATCTTAAATCAGAAACAGTCAACAGAATGTCTGGGGTGTCAGGAAAGCGGCCCTGAGCTGATCATACATGCTGTACTTCACTGAAATGTCACATGGTGCTCCCAAAAGATATGCAATGTGGCTCGGAGGTAAGCATTTTCCAAATGCTTAGAAAACATGAAATTCACGCAACCCATAGAAAACCTTGGTTTATTTTTAAGTAAAGCCTGTTCATCAAGGTGTCTGTAACAGGGTATGGGAAATGACAGCTAAAGTTTACCTTAGCAGAGGCACTGCTCTGGCATTATGGGATGGTTCTAGGGATAACCTTCTTTGGAGTCTCCTCGACATCCCAAATTAACCCACACAAGAGATGTTCCCTCAAAAGCAAAGGCCAGGAGAAGCTTCTCTGAAAAGTCACTATGTTTCCCCTTCTTGTTCCTGAGCTGGGACACTGATTGGCCCCTTCTTGCTATGGTCTCAGGAATGCAACTTAAGGGCTGGAGAAATGGCTCAGCAGTTAAGAGCACATGCTGCTCCTGCAGAGAACCTGGGTTCCATTCCCAGCCCCACATAGGGACTTCCAACTGTCTGCAAATCCAGTTCCAGGGATCCGGGGGCCTCTCTGGCCTCCAGGGGCACCAGGTGTTCAAGCAGTGCACTTACATTCATGCAAGCAAAACACTCATGCACATGAAATAAAACTGAATAAATCACTTAAAATTAACTCAATTCCACTTTGAGGGCCCCATTCTCATGTTCCTTCTTACAATTCTCCATTCTAGTTTGTATTTTATTGCTGACTTATATTTATCCTCCTTTCGATGCTTCAGATGCTTAGCCACAGTTAACTGCAGAAATAGGTTCTGCGTGTGTGCGCATTTTAATACATGTTGGTCTAAGAGAATGTACTGCTGGAGAGAGGCATATGTTAATACCATACGAAGCGCTCTTCTGAGAGAAATACATGGATCTAATCTACATGAGAAGTAGAAAAAGACAAGACCTCCTGAGTAAATTGGGAGCGTGGGGACTATGGGGGGGGATTGAAGAGGAGGGGAGAGAAAAGGAGGGGAGCGGGGGAAAACGTAGAGCTCAATAAAATCAGTTTTTTAAAAAAAGGTGCTCTTCTGTGCAAACACACAGACCTGAACACATATCCTTAATTAATATGTGTTACTATTAAACTTTCTGTCTTTCTAAAACTAGATAATCAATTAAATTTCTAGTATTAGACAGGGGGAAAAAGGATTGCATTATATATACACAATCAACTAGCAGGTTTACAATTAGCTTTTGATTTTTGTCTGTTCAAACTTCTTCCGCAGTATCCAAGGAAGAGATGTAAGGAGTTAATGAATAGCTGCATAGCAAGCTACAGATTTTTGGACAAATTTTACATCGTGAAATAAGGAAAAAGGATAAATTGTTCAGGTCCCTTACAATACCAGTGCTAACAAATTTCTTTTGTACTTGTGATAACTTCACTACTTGATAACATTTTCGCCCACCTGACATCATGAACCTTCTTCACCTTCACACATCTGGAGATCAACCCGCCCTGAATACCACACCCTCTACAGACAGGTGATAGAACCAGTAATTTGCATTTCACACTTGAAAAAGGAGCTGCAAAGAATTTCCCAGCCCTGGCTGCCCACACTCACCGGGTTGGGAGCAGAGGCCCAGTTTGTTTGCGCACGGGATGGGAGGAGAGTTGCAGCTCTGGTCTGAGACTCCGACTTCTGCCCCACAGTGTCCTAGAGTCTCTGCATCTAGGCCACCTCTGCTCCTTCAATGGCAGCGACTTGGGCGACACCCAAAGAGAGGAGAGGAAGTAGAACACCAGGACGTCCTGGGGTGGGGGGAGGGCGTGGGTGGAGGAAGTGGTGTGGGGGAACAGCGCTGCGGAGGAGGAATGTGGGGTCAAGCTCTGCTCAGGGCCAGCTTCCAGGGAACTAGGAGGTCAGCACTGAGCCCTAGGTCAGGACCAAAATAGTACTGAAGCATGAGAAGTCAGCATTTAGTATCCCAGAAAAGAGAAACTGAAAGTAACGGTTTGGAGGGGGGGGGGGGACTTAACAGGTGGGGCTGGGGAAGAAACAGGAGGTAAATATTTGCTTAACACAGAAAGGGACAAACACATGGTGGATCAGGACATCCTAGGATAGGGCTTGGTAAGCACCCAGGGTGTTGATTTATGGCTTCATTTTGTTTCTGAAGAAACCAATTGAAAAATAATTCACTCTTCACAATTGTAATCCCTATAACAGAGAGCCTGAGGCAGGAAGATTTGGGGTTTGGGTACCTGGGCTAAATATCGATCTCTATCCCTAAAGAACAAGAAGAGGGGAGGGGGAACTAAGTGCAGATTGTTAACCTGCAGTCAGATGGTGCAGTGTGCAGTGTAGGACACTTCACAGACCAGAGAGCTAATGTTGAAAAGTAAGTCAGTTTCATACTCTGTCTTTTTAACATTCTAGCATGAATGGGAAGGGTCACACGAGCCCTCCCCCTCATCTGAGGAGCTGCAGTCAGGTGAGGACTGTCAGGAGAGGGAGAGTCGGTTCTCTCCAGGAGTGCGTCCTTGGTGTGTCGACTATCCAGAGAAATGTTCTAATCATATGTGCTCATGGGCAGCACTGACTGGACTCAGTGGGTTATTGAAGAAGGGGAGGGAGAGGAAGGGAAAGGAGGGAGGGAG
>NW_026070776.1:0-3249 GCF_014885135.2 Alexandromys fortis
TGGGTGGGTGAATGGGTGGGTAGATGGATGGATGGGTAGATGGGTGGGTGGATGGATGGACAGATGAACTGACAGACAGACGGACAGATGGATAGATGAATGGATGGGTAGGTAGGTGGGTGGGTGGATGGAAGGATGAATGGATAAGGTTATGATCTGTATTTTGAAATAAGACAATCCTTTTTAGCATTGTTCCTTTTATGATCCTTTCCTTCCTCTTTGAATTGGTTCTCCCATTTGAAGTAAGTTATTTAATATTGAGGAGCAAGCATTTGTTTAATAGATTGCATAATTTGAGTTAAGATTTCCAGATTCTCAGGCTAAAGACTGCACACACTCATAGTCTTGTGTGCCACGTGCTGCTACCAGCCTAGCACTGTGAGAAAAATCCTAAGCAAATAGTCCTTTCTCAATTTAAGTAGAGAGGAAAAAACAAAGCCCTTTACTTCTACAATAGTAACAATGCGAGATAGGAAGATTTCCACCTCTTCTCTCAAAGACAAATGTTTGATGAAATGAAAGGCAGAAGATTTGTCACGACCTCCAAGAACAAACCGTAAGAAATGCAGAGGAAGCAAGGGCCAAATGAAAGGATTAACCTTGCTAAGGAAGCCATAGGGGGGGGGAAAGCAAAGACAGTTACAGACAAAAAAAGGGGGGGGGAGTGAATTGCCTTCTCCAGACAGACACCTTTACTGATGACTACATCAGGAACTCGAATCCATGTTTGCTCTGTGAAGATGGTGCAATAGTACTTGCATGCTCCCTGAGCCTTCCTGCAGCAATGGATAATCAACACCACTGCTGCAGCAATTTCATACATGAGCAATGTCTTTTGTGTTCATGTTTATATAAGACGGTGTATGTATGCATGTGTGTGTGTTTGTGTGGGTGCATGTGTGTGTATCTATGTGTCTGTCTGTCTGTCTGTCTCTGTGTGTGTGTGTGTGTGTGTGTGTGTGTGAGTGGTTTGTTAAATGACCAGAATCTCAAAGATGATCAGTGGTGCTCAATATGCTTTAAGTAATCTATCCCCAGACCTCAAGCTCAGCTTCACATATGGTGCAATTTTCCAGATATGTGCCCTTCTTGTGCTTGCTCCTGCAAAGAACATACATTCTTATCCCCATAACATCATTTCCTGTCAAGAAACACACCTTCTTTCCTACTTGAACCCTACCTAAGTCAAAGTCCAGGTACCCACTCCCACTCTCTGTGCCCTCTAATTCCTGTGGCATGAATTTCTGGGCATCCACATGACACTCCCTGCATTGTCAGTAAATTACCTTGGCTTATCTCCCTGGGTAGCCACCCTGTCCCAAATCTGAGGGCAGGACTTGTGTTATAACTTCCTCTTCAGCATCTACCATGAGTCTAGCATGGCCAAGCATTTTAGAAACAAGTTTTGACTTCAGTATAGTCACTGAAAATAAATGTGAAATCTATGCAAACACCCTAGCCATCTGTGACCTGTCAGGCCCCTTGAAGACTGGGAGAGTTTGGTGGTCAAGGGTGATCATACAACGAAAAGTCAGGCAAATCCAGAGGCCCAGGAGGGAGTTCTGAATGCTCACATCCTCTGGTCTCCTTTGTTCCTTCCTTTCACCTCTTTTGGACATTCACTGGTTTCTCATTTAGACAGTTTGCTCTATGGAAGATGAAGACTTTAAGAGCCAGATGCTTAAAAACTAAAGAACCTTTAGTGTGTTATGCAATCTATTTGAAGTCTAGTTGTCACTTGCAAAGGGAAAATAATTCTTATCTCAGGATTCCTGTTGTACCCTCATGGGGTTGTAGCAGAGATAAAAAGAAATCCATGTGTAAGGCCCTGGCAGGCACACAGTAGATGCCTGCCTTATTTTTAATTTTCAGAAGATACAATTTGTTACATTTATCTATCATCTATCATACATCTACCTACATACCTATTTATTTATTTATTTATTTATTTATTTATTTATTTATTTATAGGGGTAGCACATACACCATGCTGCATGTGTAGAGGTCAGAGAACTACTTTCAGGATCTTTCTCTGCCATGTAAGTCAGGAGATGGAACTTAGGTGGGTAACTTTGCCAACAAAGGCTCTTGCCCACTGAGCCATCTCAACATCTCTGCTTATCTATTTTACGTCAGTGCTCTTTCCCCCCATTTTCTACTATGCCAAACTAAAAAGAAAAAGCTGTATTTACATAACTATTCAAAAAGGATTCCCAAAAATGTAGAGGTGAATTCTCAGGGTCATCCTTCCAAGGGCTTTTCCTCTTTCCCCCACATTCTAGGCTCTGTATCCCTCTCAGATTATTTTGTTCCTACTTGTGAGCAGTGTGAGACTATGGAGCCATCTGAAGTTAGGAGGACAGGTGTAGTCAGAAGAGCAGGAAGCATTGTGTGCATGGCAGAGCTTAATCCAAGGGATTTCCTGTCTGGATGCCTTGTTTTCAAGAGCTGTAAGAGACCCAGTTTAGCTTGGGATAAGGGTAAGTGCTAACTCATGAGGATGGTAGTGATATAATGTTTAGAATTTGTGATCATATTCTCTAACCGCAATATAGCGATCATAATTTCCTTCTGAAGACAAAACTGGAAGTTGGTTTGTTGGGGTTAAGACAGTCTCGTGTAGCCCTGGGTTCTCAGCAGTCCTCTTGCCTCGGCCTTTTGAATGCTGGGATTACAAGCATGCCGTTATGTCTGGAAAATAAAATGTCAAAAGAATACTCGTACAATTTTCTCAAAAGACCTAAAACCCTAGGTATAAATTTAATACATTCATACATAAAGCTACGGCATTACTAGGGACAATTTTGAAAATGGGCTATAAATCACACACCTACCAGACCCTTTCATAAAACAGAAAGTGACAAGCTGATTCTCAAAAGCACATCAAAAAACAATGGGGATTAGGGAAGGGTCTTTATTACTTAGAAAGAAAATTTACAGAACTTGACTTCAGATTTCCTATAGAGTCACAAGAGCAAGGGGGTGGAAGAGAGAGTGTGAAAATATGTTAGATCATGTGGTAGGCAAAGATTTATTAGATTGAGGCAGGAAAAGGCACTAAAGACAGTATTTAAAACAATTAAACCTGTTCATTATCTTTTTTTTCCTATAATTTATTTTTATTGAGAAAAGGAAAAAAAAGTTTCCGCCTCCTCCCAGCCTCCCATTTCCCTCTCCCTTCTCCCCCTACCCCCACTCTTCTCCCCCTCCCCCCACTCCTCTTCCCCTCCCTCTCCAATCCAAAGAGCA
>NW_026070777.1:0-3229 GCF_014885135.2 Alexandromys fortis
CTCTCTCTCTCTCTCTCTCTCTCTCTCTCTCTCTCTCTCTCTCTCTCTCTCTTTCTCTCTCTCTCTCTCTTTCTCTCTCTCTCTCTCTTTCTCTCTCTCTCCCCCTCTCTCCTTCAGTTACTTCAGTTACAGCCCACCCTCTTTTCCTTTCCCAGTTTGATTTCTGTTTTCTAACCACTGTCATGATGACGTCAGCTGTCTGTCCCATACTCTCCAGCAAGATGAATGGAAACCCTCAAAACTTGAGTAAAAATCAATCTCCCTGTAAGTTGCTGCCATTGGTGCATTGCTACAGCAAGGAGAAAAGCAACAGTATAACCACAGTGTCCTTTCCAAATGAAAGTATGGTTGGGGTAGTCAGTTGTGGTTACAGAAAAGACTGACTTCTTCCAGGGATTCTTGCTTGTGACTTCTGACCTTGGGTATGGTTACTGAACTCCTCTGAGCCTCACCATGATAATGTTGCCATTTCTAGCTACTTACCCGAATAAAGAGAATTAAACACATGCATGTGACTGATTTTTAATAAATCTTCGTAATTAAGATTTCATTCTTCTGGAGTCAACATTGCTATCTTTATTAGTTTTTCAGGAAACTAGATTCAGTAGAGGCTATACAACTTTAACATTTAACTTTTATACACGATCATCATTCTTTGTTTCCTTTTTGTTTGCTTCTTTATTTTCTCTCAATCACCATTAGTGCCTGTGTACATAGGAATACAGCTTCCTGTGTGGTGTGGGAAGTCCATCTGTATATGTGTTCCTTTTATTGGTTAATAGAGAAATCTGTTTAGGCCAGTAGCTTAGCACAAATAGAGTTAGGTGGGAAAGCTAAGCTGAATTCTGGGAGAAAGAAGGCGGGGTCAGGGAGATGCCATGTAGCCACCAAAGGAAAAGATGGGAGCTGCAAGCTAGAATCTTGCTGGTAGGCCATGAGCCTCGTGGTAAAATATAAAATAATAGAAATGGGTTACTTTAATATGTAAGAACTTGCTAGAAATGTACTATAGTAATTGGTCAAGCAGTGATTTAATTAATACAGATTTCTATGTGGTTATTTTGGGGCTGAGCAGCTGGAAGCAAACAAGCATTCTCCTACTACAAATTGGTGCCCAACGTGACCAACCAAAATCCACTTAAAACCTGAGACAGTCTGGGAAAAAAATTCTAGAAACAAAAACAGAGTTTAGCACAGCTTCTTGCTCTGTTTGCTGCTGTATCCTTTAAGAGAGGTCTTCCTGATTCAGCGGTAGAAAAAAAAAACCCATGCAGTTTCAAAATGGTAGCACAAATGACTCTGGCTCTTTCAGGAGGCTGAGTGCTTGAATGGCGTTTGGGGTTGTGTGTCCACTAGGGGTCAGGAGGAAAGTAGCTGAGACCATGCCAATGGCTCAGCACTTCCTGCCTGGGCAGCCAATAGAATCAGGTCTGCTAGGAGTACACAGGCTGGAGAGGATGGTGGATTCCTGTTGCCATACACAGAGATATTTCTAGGCTGCACAATGTACTGCATGACAGAGTTAGCTGTTACTCAGATAAAAAGGGTTTATATGCTGCATGCTCCTTCTCAGAATTAAAGTGGTGAGTATGGCTCCTACCTGGAGGTCCCAGAGCTGGCAATAATGGTACCACCACCATTTTGAAAGGCAGAGAGAGGCAGAGCCAGCACCCAGGCCACTGTGACCAAGCTGCTTACCATTTTAAAAGCTCTCTAGGAAAGAAAGGATTACAGATACAGAATAGGGCAGAGTCAGACATAAAAGACCTCTAAATGTGACACAATGTTGGATAAATGTACATAGGCTTGGGAAAGAGAAGAAAAAGATTAAAGAGACAGTAAATGTAATATGAAAGAGTACAGACAGTCATAGATTAAAGGAGTAAAGATAATAAAATAAATATTAAACTTGTGGAAAAAGTAATAGAGTAAGAAAAATAAGACATGTAAAAATGGAATATACATAGAGAGTCTGATATATATATATATATATGTATGTATGTATATTCAAAATGTTTTCTTTGAATTTCTTGACTGTTAAAAAGCTATATAATGAGAGACATTTCATTGTATGGACTGCTAAGATAAACCAATATAAAGGAATCTTGACTTCAGACTTTGAGTCTAAGGATGTGTTGCTTTGGAAAAGAGGCTCTTCTTTTGTTTCCACAGAAGATGAGAACCTGTGGATTAATTCCAGACAAATATGGTTTGATACACCAAGACTCCCTGAAAGGTTACCATAAACACCCCCCCCCCCAAATTACTTTTCCCAATAAACAGCAGGAAGTAGTTTGAAGAGAACTATGCCCAAATGAGAATTTGGCATATTTTCCAAATGTTTGTTTACATTTAAAGGGGGATATGCTATAAAGATGGATACTTTGCTTTGGTACAGATCTTGGTTTATGGATACAAACTTAAAATCAATTTTGTTACATATGTATATTTCTGCTCTTGATTAAGGCATTATGTTTGTGCAGCTCATTTAAAAATATAATATATAATTAAAAATATAGGTTAGTAGATAATCATCTATAGTAGTCAAGCTTATAGTCATGTTAGTTAGGTTTTATAGATATATAGAAATATATTTCAATAAATACATATTCTTCAAATCTTTCAGAGACCTTCAGAACATGCCATTTAAAATGTTTTACAAACTTAGGACTTTTCATGACAATGAAACACATCTGCTCCTGGCAACACCAATTGCTTTGAGAGGAGGATGGGCATCGAAGAGGCTCCTTATGAAGTTTGCTAATCATTTGGGCAGGAGACTGCTCTTGCCTGGACTGCTTGATGGTATGCTGTGTGAACTAGACATGCAGGACCCATAGAAAAATGACTGCTGACATTGCTTAAAGATGACAGGATGGTCCTTTAGGTTTTCTGCTTCATGAAAGTGTCTGCAAGACATTCTGCAGGACAAAAAGAAAGCAAATAATGGACTTTGCCATTACAAAGTGTTTGCAGAACAGATCATCAGATTTCCTGCTTTGTGGAAAAGTCTGCTGAATATTGTGGACCTGTAGGCTGAAGATGGATGCTTCAATGATACAGAAGAACTTTGGGTGACTGTCAAGATAGCTAGATGTCTCTGTCAATTCTAGAGTTTGGAAGTCACTTATAATGCACTTTATGTTTACTTAGGAAATATATCCTTCTGTTTTTTTTTTTAATTTATTAAAGATTTCTGTCTCTTCCCCACCGCCGCCTCCCCTTTCCC
>NW_026070778.1:0-3259 GCF_014885135.2 Alexandromys fortis
TTTCTTTCTCTTTCTCTCTCTCTCTCTCTCTCTCTCTCTCTCTCTCTCTCTTTCTTTATTTCTTTCTTTGCATCCTATACTTAAGAATATTTTTTTAGAACCTCAGTCTCTGTTTTTGAGAGTTCTGGGATCATTGCCTGTGTTTCCTTTTGAAAACTCAGGTTAGCACCCTATATACCTCCACCCCAGTTTCTCCTTAGTCAGTGGAACGCAGCATTATCTGTTGGTGTGGTTTGCTGCACTGTACCGTGTGTGTCTCAGTCAGTCATTGCTGAAGTTGGAGTGCAGAGTAACTATAAACCAGGGTAAAAATAAAATAGACATCTCAAGTGACTCTGACTTAAATTCTTCAATTCCAACGATATATGTGTGAGGCTGTAGCAATGACTCAGCAGTTAAAAGAATTTGCAGAGGACCTGAGTGCAATTTCCAGCACCCACTGTAACTCAAGTTCCAGGGAATCTGACACCCTCTTCTGGCCTCTGTGGGCACTGCATGTACTTGGTGTACAGACAAATGCAGGCAAAACACCCATATATATAAAAGAATGATTTTAAAAAGTTGAAGTATTTAAAAATTTGAAGAGCCATTGAAAACAAATATAAGAGCCGGATGATGGTGGCTCACACCTTTAATCCCAGCACTCAGGAGGCAGAGACAGGTGGATCTCTGTGAGTTCGAGGACAGCCTGGTCTTTGGTTTACAGTGCAAGTTCCAAGGCAACCAAAGCTGTTAGACAGAGAAACCTGTCTCAAAAAAAAAGATGTAAATGATGTTATAGAATATAAAGATTAAAAAAGGCTTGAGCATTTCCCAGATTCTAACCAATGCTAATTAGAATTGTTTTTATTCCCCTTTATTTTTTGAATAGCTATTTAAAGATGACGGCAGTTTGAACCTTTCATTTTATGTGGAACAGATGTTACTGGTTCCTTGAGCTGCTGTAGCAGTGGCCTGACTTCCGAGGCGCATGCTTCTGCTTCCTCCACCATTGTTTTCCAGTGTCACACATTTGCTCATTATTTTCTCTTACTGCGAACAATGCTTCTTTGTACCACAGAGAAAGTGGAATATGCGTTAGTTTCTCCTGTTGTGACAAAGCATCCAACATAAACTGCCTAAGAGGAGTAGAGCTGGATTTGGTCCCAGCCCAGAAGTACTAGCCGAGGAGCGTGGACTAACTGCCTTGCTTCTGACATGAATGAGGACATCATTCACAGGGGGAGCTGCAGAGCAGGGCTGCTCACCTAGTGACAGCTGAGAAAAAGGCCCAGGAGCAGGTTGTGTATGTATATAAAAGTCCCCAATTCTAAGCAATGACTTCATGTCATTGTTCTGTCATCCCCAACAAGGCTCTATCAAGGTTGATCCACTGATAAGGTCAGAGCCTTGTGACTGAGCCACAGCACAGGATTAGCTGTGTCAGGTGAGGACCCAGGCTGCAGATATGAGCCTGTGTGGGTATATGTCGTTCCAGACCATTACCAAGTACTAAACAACCGGGACTGTCAACACACACAACAGCTTCTGTGTGGTGCTGAGGATTGAACCCACAACCTTACACATGCTGGAGAAGAACGCTGCCACGAAGCTATACCCCCAACCACCACTACCCCAACATTCTTTTTTAATTATGTGTGCGCAGACATATACTCATGAGTACAGGTGCCTACAGAGGCCAAAAGAAGACATGGAGGCCAGAAGAGGGCCAGATCCCCTGGCACTAGAGTTGTGAGCAGAGTAACAAGCTGTTGTGAGCGCTGAAGTGAGTGATGAGAACTGAACTCCGTTTCTCAGGAAGAGCAGCAAGCATTTTTCATGCTTTTGGTTTTTTGTCAGCAAAGTCTTTACTTTTGGTTTTGTTTGTTCGTTTGTTTTGAAACAGATAGGGCTACGCAGAGAAACGGTGTCTCAGTACTGCAGATTTGCTAATCTGAAAATAGCAATAGAAACTCTCAAAATGGAACAAAGGAAAGGAAAATGAGCGGAGCAAGAGGACAAGGAGACAAGGACACCCTCATCTCCAGATCAAAGGGACAGGGCTCAGGTGGTAGAATGCTTGCTTAGCGTACACAAAGCCCTGGATTCATACCCCAGCATCAGCAACACATGAAACCAGACAAGGTGGAGTGGGTGTGGTGGTGCACACCTTAATCCCAGCTCTTGGGAAGCAGAGGCAGGCAGATCTCTGGGTTCAAGACCACTCTGATCTGGAGTGAGGCCCAGGACAGCCAGAGTCACAAAGAAAGACCCTGTTACAAAAAGCAAAAACAAAAACAATAACCAAAAAAAAACCCACAGACATGGTGTCTCACACCTGTAACCGCAGGCCCCCAAGCAGGAGGTCAGAGACTCAGAAGTGTACTTCATTCTTGGCTGTATACTGAGTTCCAAGCCTGTCTTGGCTACATGAGACCTTGACCCAAAAAAAGGCAAAATTAACATGTATTATGAGTTTTTAACAAATATGGAAGAGAGCATATGACAAAATAGCCAGGGTTGTATGATAGACTCTCCTGAAGTTTCCATACATGAAGAACGCAACACCTGTGTCGCAGCTACGTTGTGATTCAGTGTATACCTTATTTCTGAAGCAAGCACCAGAAACAAAACTTATAAGTAATTACATATCTGTAGTCCCAGCACTCTGGAGGGTCAAGAAGTTCAAGGTCATCCTATACTTCATAGCAAGTTTGAGGCCAGCCTAGGCACATAACTACCACCAAGTAGAAGTTTGATAATTAGCCAGCCCAATCAGACAGAACAACAAGGAAGTGGAAATAAAGCATGGGTGAGAAAAGGGGAAACAAGATAGTAAATCCACACTCAGCCAGTCTGTGACCCTCCTCAGTATTCTCACCCCGTGCACAGCCGACTAATGCTTTCTTCCCCTTTAGAGCCGTTTTTGCCATTGGACTCCCCATTCCATGAGTCGTGTCACACCATAGATCACCTCACACAGTGTCCTCGCTCTGAAGATAAGAGCACTGGGAGCCCAGAAAGGTTTTGTGGCCGCCCAAATATAGAGACACTTAATGGTGGAGCCTATAGTTAACCACTCATAGCCTTGTTCTCTATATCAGCTATTCACAATTAAGTATATTTCTTCAGTTAAGATTATGATCATATTTGTGGTTTTAATATTTGTATAAATATTCACATGGGTGTTTCATTCCCAAAAGTAGACTTTAAACTACTAGTAGATATCTTTGTTAGTCTGATTCTCTTTTCTTTTCTCTTTTTTTTTTTTTTTTTTTTT
>NW_026070779.1:0-3428 GCF_014885135.2 Alexandromys fortis
GTTAAGCCATTGGCCAAAAGCAGATTCTTTATTAACCAATGGCAATAAAACATATTCACAACATACATGACCTCCTAAATCACCTCCCCTTTCTGTCTAAATAAAAAGGAAGGTTTTAACTTTAGCATAGCAAGATTACATATAACAAAACAGATATCAAGCAAGAATTATAGTCACAATATTTATATCTACTTTATTTTTTATCATAACTAAGGAAAACTATATCTATTCTTCAACTCCATCAAAGACTCCAGAAGGATATATTACCTAAGAAAATAGGAAGTGTATTGTAAGCAACTTCCAAAACCCTAGAATTGACAGAGACAGGCCAGTGGTATGGTTCAGAAGAGAAAGGTTCTTGCCACCAAGCTTGATGACCTGAATTCTATCCCTAGGACCTACAGGGTAGAAGGAAAGAAATGACTCCTAAAAGTGTCCTCAGACCTCCATTCATGCACCATAGCATATGCATGTACGCAAACAAATAAATAAATGTAATTTTTAAATTAGAGAAAGGAGAAAAAGAAGTCAAATTTAGAGAAAGGAGAAAAGAAAAAAGAAGGAACGGAAATATTGCCTGGAAGCAAAGGCCCCGCTCACCATTCCCAAGCCCCTGGACTTGATCCTGGCACTACAAACTTTCAAAGGAGGAGGGGTAAAGCAGAGATCAAAGACAGAGCTGTGACATCAGGCAGAGTGGTACAAGCCTCCCAGCACTTGGGAAGGGGAGGCAGGAGGGTCAAGAGTTCAAGATCATCCTCAATTATGTGATAAGTTCAAGAGGCCCTGTCTCAGAAGAAAGAAAGAGAGGAAGAAGAAAGAGGGAAGGGAGAGAGGGAGGAGAAGAAAGAAAAGAAAAGAAAAGAAAAGAAAAGAAAAGAGGGAGGGAGGGAGGGAGGGAGGGAGGGAGGGAGGGAGGGAGAGGGGGAGAGGGAGGAGAAGGAGAAGGAGAAGAAGAAAAAAAGAAAGAAAAGGGGGGGGGGGGGGGGGGGGGGAGGGAGGGAGGGAGGGAGGGAGGGAGGGAGGGAGGGAGGGAGGGAGGGAAAAAAGAAGATATACTGCTTGCTGGTGACCTTTGAAGAGGCCAGGTGAAGTAGAAGTTTATCCTGGGGCTAGGGAGATGAGCTTAGTAAGTTAAAGCACTTGCCTTACAAGTATGAGGTCCTGAGTTCAAGCCCCAGAACCCCCATAAAAAGCCAAGAGCCATGGCAAGAATTTGCAGCACGAGTCCTGGGGAAGCCAGCGACAAGAGGATCCTCTGGGTCACTAGCCAGAGCCTCAACTACTCAGCAAGATCCAACTAAGAGACCCCGTCTTAAAAACAATCTGGACGGCCTCCATGAGTACTGACACCAGAGGTTTTTCTCTGGCCTCCACATACACGCATTGACCTGCACACATAAACACAAAAGAACATGAACATGTGTCCTTGTAGGAAGAGAGCTCAGATGACTGCTGGTCAAGGTGGCTCGCAGATGATAATTTGGGATGAGTCAGGGTGCACAGTGTTGTGGGAAGGACATATGGAAAAGGGAAGGCGGGCTGGGACAAGAGCAGAGCTAAAAGGATGAACAGACAGACAGGGATTCCAATCAAGTAGGATCAGCCCCAGACTTGTAAGAACAGCCATTCCAGGGGTTAGGCCAGCAGAGAGAGGAGGGAAGAGGCCATATCGCCCATACTCCTCTTCAAATACTCTACAAGTCCACTCAGTGCCTGGCTGAGTGCTAGGACCCCCTGTCGTCCTGCACTCCAGGAGCGGTTGAGTCACCCAGGAGACAAGCGATTTAATTGAAATAATTTCAACCAGCATTGCAGTCGAGAGTGGAGAAAGGTCTGCAGGACACAGATGGAGGGCCCATACGAAGGAGTACCATTTGAGCCGGCCTAAGCAGAAGTGTAGACCACAGATTTTCTGGTCTTGACAGGATGGTGGCCCTGTGTTTGGAGTAGGGAAACACGTTCTAGAGTGTTCCTTGGCCCGCCTGGAAGACAAGAGAGTCTGGGAGGGTGGGGCACGAAGGCAGAGAGTTACCTACCTAGAGCACCCAAATTTTGGCCTTAATCAAATCGGCAGTCTCCAGCAACAGCAAAGACTACCCAGGCTAAGGGGGTGTAGGTCAAGATGCATGGTAGAAGGAAGGATGGATTCTGGAGAGACGCGCCTGCCTCACGGTCCTGGACCTGACCACTGGTGAAAGCCTCCAGGAAGCATGCACACACGCACAGAGTCTGCCAGGTTTTTGTCTTAGGCTGTCGCCCGTCATTGCTGACCCTGGGGTTGGAAGCATTCTCTTCGCTGCCAATATAAATTCACTGCATGCTCACAGGTGCCTTCAGGAAACCTGGGGACAGGTAACCTCCATGTACTTGAACACGCGGAAGCAGTATGAATGGCTGCACTTCAGCGAGGACTGTCTCTACCTGAATGTTTATGCCCCAGTGCTAGCGCCTGGGGACCCTCTGCTGCCGGTGAGTACTCTGTTTTACACACACACACACACACACACACACACACACACACACACACACCACTACAGTACAGCCCAGCTCAGGCTTTGGAGACCTTTCTTGCCCAGGTGATGGTTTGGTTTCCGGGAGGCGCCTTCCTCGTCGGCTCTGCTTCCACCTACGAAGGCTCGGAGTTAGCCGCCCGCGAGAAAGTGGTGCTGGTGTTTCTGCAGTACAGGCTGGGCATCCTAGGCTTCTTCAGGTGGGCCTTGGACCAGGGGCGGGGCCTTCACCTATCTGCCATAGACTCAGAAAGTGGGGGACTGGAGGAAGGGGGCTTGGTCCGTGGGCGGGATCGAGTGAAGAGGGTAGTTCAAGCTCTGAAGACTCTGGATACTCTCATGAGCGAGCAAGTCTAAGGAAGCCTTAGATGGGGAACCATGACAGCTCTCTGAATCCTGACGATCAAATTTGGAAACACTGACCATGAATCTCGTGTGCCTAGCACGGGCGACAGCCAAGCCCGCGGAAACTGGGGGCTGCTGGACCAGATAGCGGCTCTGCACTGGGTTCAGGAGAACATCGAGGCCTTTGGTGGAGACCCGGACAGTGTAACACTATTCGGTCAGTCGGCGGGAGCTATGAGCATCTCGGGACTGGTGAGTGTGATTTCCACTAGACCAGCAGAGACACAAGCCAGCATGTTACCACAGTGCACAGGCTCGTATGCAGACCTGTGTCCACAAACCAGCATTTCACCCCTGCTAAGGATACCATTCACACCAGGGGCACAACCCCTCATAGCCAAGGGTGCTTTCTCTTCAAGAGGTCACCATCAAGGGTGACCTAGCGACATAGTAAATTTGAAAACAATATAGACTACATAAAACCCTGTCTCTCTCTCTCTCTCTCTCTCTCTCTCTCTCTCTCTCTCTCTCTCTCTCTCACACACACACACACACACACACACACACATC
>NW_026070780.1:0-3226 GCF_014885135.2 Alexandromys fortis
AAGCAACAGATGGGAATAGATGCAGAGACACAGAACCAGATGTGAGAGAGAGAGAGAGAGAGAGAGAGAGAGAGAGAGAGAGAGAGAGAGAGAGAGAGAGAGAGAGGAGAAAAGGAAGGAAGAAAGAGGATGTGAAGTTGAGGGAGTAAGGTGTATGAAAAGGGATTAGGGGAATACTTGATAGGTGAATATGATCCAAATACATTGTTTGCATGTCTGAAATTCTCAAAGAATTAATAAAAATGTTATCTAAAATTTATTAATAATGTCAGTCAGGTCACCTGTTCATAAGAAGAACACCCCCTTTTCCTTTTGACTTAAAAATAGGTATGCAGCCTAGGATGACTTTGGGTTCAGTCCTCCTAACTCAGCAACTGAAGAACTGAAATCACAGGTGTTAGCCATTGTTCTTGGCTAGGGAAGTTTCCTTAGTCATCAAGGTGAATCAAACCACAGAATTTTTTAGTATACTTTGTGTGAGAATAAGCACCTACCCAAATAAATTGGTGAGGTTTTTTTTTTGTTGTTGTTGTTGTTCTCAAGAAAATACATTACCCCATTGAAGGATATGCTTACAGACATTGCACTAGCTAGAAAGGTTGAGGCTTTATAGCAACAATCAGTTAATTTTGACTAGTCTGGCCAGTCAGTGGTAAAGATAATATGGATAAGTAGGAGATTTCACCTCATGATGCTTCGTTCTTTAAAATCTGCCTTAGTTCATTTGTATTGCTGTAACCAAATACTAGAGACTAGGTAATTTATAAAGCAAATTTCTTCTTACTGGTCTGAAGGCTACAAAGTTCAAAATAAAACCACTGGTATATGATGAGAATCTTCTTTTAGAGAATATTTAAAATGACATGTCTTTTTTATTTTTTGATGTGTGTTAGTGACGGCATACTACAACAACCTGTGGACGTCAGAGGACAACTTGTGGGAGTCAACTCTCTATTTCAACCATGTGAGTCCTGGGGATCAAGCTCTTGTCAGTAGGTTTAGCATAATTTACATTTACCCATTGAACCATCTCACTGGCTTGTGAGCACTTTCTTGTTGAATCCCATATGCTGTAAGAAGGTTAAGGGTGGGAACAGACTGTCTAGTTTTCTCCAATTCTTTATTTAATGATTAATGCCTGTTTGAAGACAGAACTTCCATAATTCATTTAACCATATATGTCTCACCTGGACATTCCAGATTTGATCTTAAGCTCCATTCCCCGTCTCTGTCTCTGTCTCTGTCTCTCTCTGTCTCTCTCTGTCTCTCTCTGTCTCTCTCTCTCTCTCTCTCTCCCTCTGTGTGTGTGTTTCTGAGGGTTGAACTCAGAGTCTTGTCCAAGCCAGTCAAGTACTCTACCATTGAAATAAGCTCTAGCCCTAACATATGACTATTAGGATGAAAGTAATATTTTAATGTTAACAGAGTTATATCTGAAGTAGGTGGCATCTGAAGCAAATGCAAATATAGCAAACTACAGTAGACACATATCCACAGCTAAGATTGGGAATGATAGCCCTCACATAAAGCCAGAACCCAGTTTCCAAAATTAGTCAAATAGTTCCATAGAACTCAAGAGTGTTAGAAAATATCATTTTTTCCATGCGCCCAAGAAAGCAAAGGAATTACCAGATGGCTCTTCTGACATGAAACAGAAACCATGAATTTTTCTTTTAACAACATACTTGGATTTAGAGAAGGAGAGAGCCATGCTCCCACTCCAAAGCCAGCTTTGATTTTTAATTGAGTCTGGACTACAACTTTTCTGGGAAGTAAAGAGATAATGATGTTTAGGTAATAAAATTTTATCCTGCAGAGAATATTGGTACCATAGATCAGATTTTTCTTTACTTAGTAGTATTTTTCTGGTTGGCTTTCCTTTCTTCTTAGACATCTGAATGTCCAAGGTCTTTAATTCTTTAAGGTAGGTATCTCTATCTTCCTGTAAAGAGAAAAAAATAGAATCCTGCCTGGACCCTTGTGAACCCAAAAGCTCTTACAAGGACAGACTGCCCCACATTGGGCACTAAAATGTAGGTGTAAGTAAGAAAGTTCATGAGAGCCCAAAATAAAGGATAACACAATATTTATTTGGGGAACACTCATACAATCCTCTACTCTATGGGTGCTGGGGGCAGCAAACAGAATACAAGAGGGCGAGAGAGCCCCCTCCTCTCTCTTAAAAGCAATCACATCTGCTGACAAAAGATCACACCCCTAAATTCAGTACTCTCAAAGGTTATTGGCTAAATAAATTTCCACAACACACTATATACTCATCAGAAGAAAAACCTACCAAGAGGACATTCAATTCTTAACATCAATGCATTAAATATAACGGTACCCAAGCTCATCAAAGAAATAGTACTACAACTTAAATTACATACTTCACATACTAGAGTGGGAGACTTTACTATCCTACTCTTGCCAACAGACAGGTGATTCAGACAAAAACTAAACAGAGAAATTCTTGAGCTAATAGACATTATAAACCAAATGGATCTAACAGATAATGACAGAACAGTTCAGTCAAACACAAAAGAATATGCTTCCTTCTCATCAGCTCATGGAACTTTGTCCTATACTTAGACACAAAACAAATCTCCGGGCGGTGGTGGCGCACTCCTTTAATCCCAGTACTTGGGAGTCAGAGGCAGGCGGATCTCTGTGAGTTCGAGACCACCCTGGTCTACAAGAGCTAGTTCCAGGACAGGAACTACAGAGAAACCCTGTCTCGAAAAACCAAAAAAAAATAAAAAAATATTAAAAGAAAAAAAAACAAGTCTCAACAGATACAAGAAAATACTCTGTATCCTATCAGACCACCACATATGAAAACTAGATATCAACAAGGATAAAAACAACAGAAAGCTTAAAAATTCATGGTAACTGAAAACATATTCATGAATGAAAAATGGGTCAAGATATAAATTAAGAAAGAAATTGAAATAGGTAAAAATTTTTATGAGATTGAAAATATAACATATCAAAACATATGGTGCACAATGAAAGTGAATTTAGAGGCAAATTCATAACACTAAATGCCTGCATTAAAAAAGGAGGGTGAACTCTCATATTAGTAATGTAATAGCATAACTGAGAGCTCTAGAACAAAAAAAAAATGAGAGAGATAAAGAAAGAAATCATATCCAAAAGAAGTAGGGCAAGAAATAATCAAACACAGAAATAAAATGGATGAAAACAAACAACACCAAAAAAAAAAAAA
>NW_026070781.1:0-3251 GCF_014885135.2 Alexandromys fortis
TAGTGAGTTTGAAGCCATTTTGGGCTATATGAAACTCTGTCTAAAAAACTACAGCAAAATCAAACAAATTTCCAGCCCATGCAAAGGGGAGCTAACATCCAAGGTAGCAGACGACCGAGTAATGAGGAACTGCCATAGCATGGAGTTGTTGTAATATGTCTGGGCAGCTTCCTGTACCACCAGCTTGATTAGAGCTTTTGTTCTTGTTTGTAAGTTTTTAAAATACGAACCACATTAAGAAATATGGTTTACATATTAATTTAGAATGTGTGTATGCTAACTGCATACGGCTGTTGCTTCTTGGGATGGCTTTTCTGCTGTACTGTTAGAAACTGGACATTAGTGTCATGCAATCCATGGAATGACTAAGCCGTCTGCTAGAACTCATGTGCGTGTGTGTGTGTGTGTGTGTGTGTGTGTGTGTGTGACACATGCAAACGAGTAAATGGATGTGCATGTGCAGGGAGAAGGCCTCTCGGGCTTGTTTCAGGTCATGGCTGTCCTTGCACTATCACTGTCCAGCTTCTAGTGAACCTCAGACCTCTGGACTCTGTCTTCCTTGCTGTTGACGTTGGGTCTCAGGCTTCCCTAGGTGTCACCTTTCCCCATCTCTGCGTTGGCCATGCAGCCCTCTGGTCACTGGATTGCTTTGTGTGTCTCTACCATGCCATAGTTCCTGTTCCTGTAGTGAGTGTTTGAGCGCAGCCTCTCCCTTGGGATTTAGCTTGGCTTGTGCTTTCTGAGTTCAGTTTGTAGTCACTTTGCTCCGCTGCCTTTGATCCTGCAACAGGGCTGCACATGTGACAAAGGGTGGGTGACAGAGGAAGGTATCCAGGAAGCTGAGTCGGGGCAGGGTAGATAGGAAGAAAAGGGTGAAGGGTGTGGAGTCCCCTTCGCAGACACACCTCCAGTGACCTAAGTTCTTGCCACAGAATCCCACTTCCTAAAGGCTCTGGGTTCTCCCAGTAGTGCACTGTCAAATGTTGAGAGGGTCTTTGGGAGACGTTCAGGACTGAAACTATAACTGCGTTTTAAAAATCATATTGCACTATCTCTTGCTCTTTGAATTGTTTAGCAACTTCCCAAAGGGAGCGTGACATAAAGAGCATGCATCCATGTCCTCTGGGGTATGATTTTCGTTCTTCCTTTCCAGTCATAGCAAATATCTCTGTGATAGACCTTGGGTGGCTGCTCTCTTTTCTGCTCAAGGTTGTTTTTCTCCCTTGTAGAACTAATGGTCCAGTTGTTTCCTGTGATTATTCCAGAGATGAATTTCATGTATTAAGGAAGAGGTTAAATCCTACAGGCCAAATAAATTGCTTGTGCGTGTGTGGCCCATGAGCAGTGAACAGTTAGTACATTTTTCATTTTTTGTTATAATTTAAAGAATAATATTTTGTATCAGATGCAAATTACATGAAAGTCAGATTTAGTATCCAGCAATGAAACCCTTGTTGGAATCTAGTATCATTTATTTGTCCAATTTTTCCCCCAACTTTTCCCATTCCATCAGTCAAGTTGAGTAGCTGTGTAAGATAGCATGTGACCCACAAAGAATGAAGTATTTACTCTCTGGCCCATTATTGGGGAAAAAAGACCACATCTTAAAATAAATTTCAATTTTCATTTTAGTAATAATATCCAGACTTATTCTTGGTGATTTGGCATTTGTATTTTTCTATTCTGTCTTGCGGTAACAATATAGTCAAACCTGCTTACAAGCTAAAGGAACTTATTGGGTTCATGACTGTAGCTGGAAAGTCCCAAAGAGACTGTGCTGGTTGCCTCATTATGCCTGCCTGGTTGTATCACAGCATGTCAGACTGACAGATGGGGAACCAGACAAGCACAGGAGGGGACCTGTAGGAAGGGAGCCAGAGAAACGCAGGAGGGGTGCCCGTGTCACATTTGATGAGTTGTAACCCCCAATGCTCAAAGTCCTGCTCTCTTAACAGAAGAACAGACAACCCTCTCGGCTTCCTGCCCCTGTGTGAGACAGAGACCACGCTGGCCTCAAACTCACTATGTAGCCAAAGATGACCTTGAATTTCTGATGTTCTGGCTGTACCTCTGAGTGCTAACGCCTGCCACCATCCCAGTTTATGCCTTTCTAGGGATTGAATCCAGGATGTCTTGTGTGTTGGTCAAGAGCTCTGCCCACTTAGCTACATCATCAGTCCCTTTAGAGACCCAATCACCTCCTACCCTCTGAATGTTCTTCCCTCTGCCAGCTGGAACTGGAACCAAGCTTCCCACACCTTTGAGCAGCGTGCATGCTCCTGGAACCACACTCGTTTTATACTTGGGAACCATAGTATTTCTAGAAAGATAAACTTGGGTGTGACTTTGCATCTTGGTGGCTACAGCTCATATTTGTAACACAAACACCAGATTTTCCCATTTCTGTTCTGTTTGTTTTCATGAAACACTTGCCCTGACACAGCCTTCAGAGTTGCTGCTCTTCATGGGTATGGTTTGCCACAGAAAAGTCAGAGGAGAATGATGAAGAACTGTTGGTGTGAAATCGTCAAGTGAAAACCACTTACTTGTGCAGATTCAGATCTCTCCTGGAATTGCTAAATATAGTAGACAACCCTCTCCCCAACACCACAAATTTTCACTAGGAAAATGATAGTTCTTACATTTAATAGATACAACATAGATTTAAATTGTGTGCACCACGTTTCCATACAGAAGCAGTTAAAAATGGAGAAACGTTTCTTTGGCATTGAGGAAATGAATGGATGTATTTGTTAGTCAGAAAACTTGAAGTTTCAGGACATGTGTGCCTAGTCTCACTCGTGGAAAATGAGTGACATTTTGCAACTGGTAAATACACTGAGAGACGTCAGGTGAAGACTGCCATTGGTACCCAGGGGAACAAACAGCTTTCACTGGCTTTGTTAACGGATTTAGTTTAATACCGCGCTTTACTGATGAGCAGTTGGAGTGTATTTTGCCTTTTGCATCTAATACATAGCTAGGAATGAGCTAAGGACAAGCAGCATGCTCTCCTGAGACATGCTTCCCATGTCTGCATGGAGCTTGCTGGTTTTCAGACTCTGTAGGAGCTGTGAGCATGACCTCTGAGGACTGTAGAAACCCGGTGAGAAGTAGAGTGAGCTCACTGTAGAAAGATCCCAGGCATTGAAAAAACTTGCCTTATTTGGTAAATGTGACTAACTGGTTACCCTGGTGATACTGGTGAACTCACTGTGGAAATGCGTTGGTGGTTACCCTGGTGATACTGG
>NW_026070782.1:0-3274 GCF_014885135.2 Alexandromys fortis
TTTTTTTTTTTTTTTTTGCCGTTGAGTAGTACTCTGTTGTGTAAATGTACCACATTTTCTTTTTCCATTCTTTGGTTGAGGGGCATCTAGGTTGTTTCCATGTTCTGGCTATTACAAATAATGCTGTTATGAACATAGTTGAGAGCACATGTTTTTGTGGCATGATTGAGCATCCTTTGGGTGTATACCCAAAAGTGGTATTACTGGGTGTTGAGGTATGTTTTTTTCCTAATTTTCTGAGAAATCACTGTACTGATATCCAAAGTGGCTGTACCTGTTTGTACTCCCACCAGCAAGGGAGGAGTGTTCCCTTTACCCCACATCCCTCCAGCATAAGCTGTCATCAGTGTTTTTTTATCTTGGCCATTCTTACAGGTGTAAGATGGAATCTCAGAGTTCCATCTCTTATTTATGCTTGCTTCTGTAGTTCTTAATTATTTACTCAGATTTTCCATTTCCAGATTTTCCTCAGTTTGTGTTTTCTTTATTGCCTCTATTTCAGCTTTGAAATCTTGAACCATTTCTTTCACCTGTTTGATTGTTTGTTTGTTTTTTTTTTTTCTTGGTTTTCCTTAAGGGATTTGTTGATTTCTTCCAATTTTTTGTTTGTCCTTTCCTCCACTTCTTTAAGGGAATTTTTCATTTTGTCTTTAAGGGCCTCAATCATCTTCATAAAGTTATTTTTGAGGTTGTTTTCTTCTGCTTCATCTGCTTTTGGATATTTGGGTCTTGCTGTTGAAAACCCACAAGTTTCTGGTGCTTCTGTATTGCTCTTAATGTTACTGAATGTATTCTTACCCTGTTGTCTACCCATCTTTTCCTCCAATCAGGTAGAGCCTGTTTTTCAGGTGGGGTCTCTTGTCCTCCAATTGTTGTAGTTGGGGGCTATGGCGCCCCTGGAAGCTCCTTCAGATGTAAGGAGGGCAGAGCCTTTGATGATTGATCCTCCAGGTACCCCTACTGGCCCAAGGCTCAGATGATGGCTGTTCCAGGTGAAGGCGTGGCTATGGCTCTGATGGTCACTCCTCCAGGTGCAGGCGGGGCTGAGGCTGAGGCTCTGGTGGGCAGATAATTTCTGGAGGGTCACTGGTGTCACCACGGCCCACTGTTCTGCTGAGGCTTCTTCCAGCAGCCTGGCCCGCCCACCTTGCTGCTGAGGCTTTTCCTGGTGGCCTCAAATTTCTTGGTTTTTAACTGGCGGGGGTTCATACTACTGGCATCTAGTTGGTAGAATCCAGAGATAATAATGAAACACCCCACAGTTCACAGTACCTCCTGCCCTGTTGTTCATAACGCCGTGTAGTAACCAGTGTATGATCACAGAGAGCTGTCTTTTTTTTTTTGCTTTTTTTTTTTTTTTTTTTTTTTTTTTTTTTTTTTTTTTTTTTTTTTTTTTTTGGTTTTCGAGACAGGGTTTCTCTGTGGCTTTGGAGCCTGTCCTGGCACTAGCTCTGTAGACCAGGCTGGTCTCGAACTCACAGAGATCCGCCTGCCTCTGCCTCCCGAGTGCTGGGATTAAAGGCGTGCACCACCATCGTCCGGCCCACAGAGAGCTGTCTTGTTCAGAATGTCAATCATGCCAAGAATGAAAAATGCTGCCCCAGAGGAAGATGTGGAATTCAAAACAAAAGTGGAGAATCCAGAAAAAAAGGAAGGAAATGGACACGGGGAGATAAGTATATGTCTGTCCATTTCCCCAGTTCTGAGCCACTGGAAATTTCTCCCGAAACCTAACTACCGTTTATCTGGTCTCAAATCCCACTTGGGAAAGCAGAAAGTATTTTTTTCTTTTCATGGAAATATGAAGGGTATTGAAATGTTGATTGCCTCTGAATAGTATAATATTATCTGAAATAGAAGTTTATACAAATTTATCTTGCAGAGACACCAAAGAATCATGATTTCCCTGAATTAGTAGGTAGTCTCTGGTCTTCTTGCCTCCCAGCTCCCCAGCTAACTATGCAGCAAGCCAACTTCAGACTCACACCTCATTTTCTTATATTACTAGGTTCTGTGGGATGAAATGCCCCAAATATTTACAGAGGTCTGCATGATGCTATCTAGACAAGTGAGAGAAGACCCAGTCTGTTGTAAATATCCTTTCAATCCTTCCCATTTTCTAGGCAAGGGAATATTTTCCATTTTGATCTCAATTCTTAGGGGAACAAGAGGCAAGGACCTTAAAATACCCTTTCCTTTTTTTATTTTTACTTTTTTCCTCTTGAATATATAGATATAGATTCTTCCCTCACCCCATAAGTATTTGAGTTCCACCCATTTTATTTAGATCCCCACATCAGGGTCTCATATGTAGGTCAGGCTGGCCTTGGACTCATATCAACCTGCCTCTGCCCCAGTGGTGGGATTAGAGACCCAGGATTGGCCTTTCCCTAGCCCACAGTGAGCACTTTGCCTCCCCTCTTTCAGTAGCATTCAACACAGCTGATCTCTTTCTCTGCCTTGGTTCTTCCTTTGGTTGGTTTTCAGGCCATCTCCCTCTCCTGGGCGTCTTCTCTCTTTCCTGCCTTCTCCTTTTCATGTTCTTTTCCCCTCAACGTCTTAAAGTTGGAGTTCTCGGGCACTAATTCTAGTCCCCAGGGTTTCCAGGAAGAAAATAACCCCAAATGCAATAATAGAAACAATAGGCCAATAAAAATGATACATTAGAAAATAATCGGCACAAAAGAAATCTGTAATGGAAGAATCAAGAAATGTAAAAGAAATCAGGTGTGGTGGTACACAACTTTAATCTCAGTGCTTGGGAGGAAGAGGCAGGGGGATCTCTGTGAGCTCAGCCTGTTCCACATAGTGAGTTTCAGGCCAGTCAAGGCTATGTAGAGCTACCCTGTCTCAAAACAACAACAATAACAACAACAAAACGAACAAAGAGAAATGTAAAAGATAAGGTATATAGAAATGCTCGTAAGTGATTCTTACCTCATCAGTAGTTTCGTTAAATATAAAGGGATAAAACACTCAAATCAAAATTAAAGAAACATTACACAAGTTTGCTGTTTAAAAAATGTTTTAGACTCAGACAAGTAATAGGTTGAAATTTAAAATATGATCAAAGCTAGACTGTGAAATGTTGAAATAGGAGCGGCGGTGGGGCTGCGTCCCCAACACCCCAGCCACTTGGCTAGCTCATGCCCGAAATAACAACACACAAACTGTATTCATTTAAGAACTGCTTGGCCCATGAACTCTAACCCTTACAGGCTAATTCTCGCACCTGGACTAGCCCATTTCTAATGATGTGTGTAAGCACCCCAAG
>NW_026070783.1:0-783 GCF_014885135.2 Alexandromys fortis
GATCAAGGCATTATGAATTGAAAAGGAAGAAGTCAAACTTTTGCCATTTGCAGATTTTATAATAGTACACATAAATGACACCAAAAAAAATTCTATCAGGCAACTCCTGCAGCTGACAAATACCTTCAGCAATGTTGAGGATACAATATTAATTCAAATAATCAATAGCCCTCCTATATACAAATAATAAATGGGCTTAAAAGAAATCAGGGAAGGAGCACCCTTTACAATAGTTACAAGAATTATATAATATGTTGGAGTAACTCTAACCAAGAGCTCTAAGTCTTTGAAGAAAAAAATTGAAGAGGATATCAGAAAATGGAAAGATCTGCCATGCTCATGGATCCATAGGATTAAAATAGTAAAAATTACAAACTTACCAAAAGCAATCCCCATCAAAATTACAGCACAGTTCTTCACAGACTCCAAAAGTACAGTACTCAGCTTTAAATGGAACAATAACAACAAACAACAAAAGTAGAATATCTACCACAATACTGTACCATAAAGGAACTATCTGATGTATTGTTATCCCTGATTTTCAACTCTACTATAGAGTTATGGTAATATAAAAAACATCATATTGCATTGAGACAGATCAAATCAAGTCAAAGACCCTAACATAAGTCCACTCCTTTGTAACATGAGTGCCTGCTTGTTGGAGGTTTCTGTCCTGCCCAGTTCCCACAGCTGTTTAGCCCCAAAGAAAATCACACAGAGATCTCTATAGATTATAAAGCTAATTGGCCCATTAGGTCAGGCTACTTATTAGCTCTTGTAGCT
>NW_026070783.1:7358-11661 GCF_014885135.2 Alexandromys fortis
GGCTAGCGGGGACAAAGGAGCTAGCACCCGCCCTGTTGCCCTGCCGATTCGGATTTGGTCCTAGAGCCCGAACAGGCTGGGCTGGGAGATGTTATGTGGTCAAAGAGGGAAGGGGGTCAGAAGGAGGGGGCGGAGAGGGTTGTGGGTGCAAGCTGGGTGGGATAGGAAGAGAGAGGAGGTATCGGGCAGAGTAGCCCCTGAGGATGACCAGGAAGTGTAGGAGGGGTGTCTGAGTTCCCTGTCCCGGGCTGCTGCCGCGGTCAGAAACTCACTCACCCCAGTGATGTCTCTCCTGGTGCCTGGACCGGGCTACTTTCTTTATTCTATTTAATAAGAAATTGTAACGCGATCCATTGTCTTTTGGAAAAATAAAACTGCTTTTGTTTTATTATTTCTCCATCTCACATTTAATTTTGAACACAATGTCTCACAATTTATGTGCAATGAAATGGACAGTTTAAGCTTTGTAGTCAGTTTTTGTCACTGTTAGGTCCTTCTGTCACCATAGCAAATCAAACTTATAATAGTATGCTTCAATTTACATTTTCTTTCTTGAAGAGTACATATTCTTCTTCAGTAAAATGCTTTTCATTTTGTAATTATCAAGCTCTGAAGGAAAAAGTTACAAGAATTGCTCCAAAAGTATTCCATGTTTGTTCTGAGAGTGATGAAAAATAATCAGAAAAAAGACAGAAGGGATTTGTGATAGAGGTATTGATGAAGTAGGTGAACATTAGCCACAATGCTCTTGGGGAAGGTGTGAAACTCTGTTTATAATGTCATTTATAAAGTTTAACACTAGCAGTAACAAATCATTCATAATATTCATCATGGATCTAATATAAATAATAATGATTCTTACAAAAGTCAAAAAGTAGTATCTTCCTAGTGAATCTTACTAGCACTCATTTACTTTGGGAATAAATATTTATTTATTTTAAATTTTGGTATTTGAATGATGAAATTCATGACAGGCAATGTAACAGTGGGTAAAACACACATGATTTATATCCAAGTAACCTGAGTCAGCTCTTATGGTGATAGATTAGAGTGATTTATCTTTGTTATAATGGACAACATTCTCTAATTATGAAAAATATGTATTTTCCTCAATTATTAATCATGATTATGCTTACAAGAAGCACTGACTACAGCTATCAATTTTTTTTTTAAAGCTGTTACTTTCTGGTACTCTACTCAATTGTATCAGAATGAGCAGATATTAACTTTGTGTCCTCAGAAAATTATCTTTCCACCTTTGTCCCAGTTTCTCATCTAATAAATTACTATAGTACAAACAACAATTTAATTGAGTTATTTCAAAAGTGTAAGTGGCAAACAAACACAAATTATCTGTCATATGTTGTAACCACTTGAAAATAAACTTATAAATGCAATTTAATGAAATAGAGTGAAATGGATTGATTAAGCTTCTAAATCCTCTGGGCTCACATTATTTTATTTTGTGCATTTATTTTAAAAGTTAATCTATGAATGGATCTTGATATATACCTAAAATCTAAAAGTCAGTCTGGGTCACATAGGAAAATCCTTTGAAAAAATAATAAAAATAAAATAATTGAATAAAAAATTAAAAAAATAAAACTAAAATCCAAATTTCTTCACAAACATTTCCTTTTACTTCTACAGTTTTAATTGATTGTGTTTAATGTTTGAAATCTGAAAACAAAATATATTTTATAAAATCTCAAATGTTACAATATTCCCTATAACTTGTCAAATTCTTAAAATAGAAATGGCAGTGAAATAAATGTGCATGATTGCAGTCATCCACAATTCCACAGTGATTAAAAATTTATTTATTTAGTTTTTAATGTATGGCAGTTTTACCTTCATGTACTTGCATCACAGTATACAGTGCCTGTAGAGGGCAGAGGAGGTGAAGATGCATTGGCTACTCTGGCACTTACAGGATGCTTGTGATCCGCCACATTGTGATAGGAACTGGACTTTTATCATCTACAATGTCAGTAATTAATCTTAACCAGTGAATTAGATCTCCAGTTTCCAACATTATTTTTTTTAAAAAAAAATTCATAAGTATTTGCATTATGGCCCCCAAGATTGCCCTTTTGTCTGCAGTGTCCTTGGACTTCCAGGAGTCCCTGTTCTTGTGCTGAGGAGATCCATCCAGATGGGTGAGTGTGTGCCATCCTGGGGCAGATGGACTGGGACAGAACACAGGGCCCCTCCAATTTATGTTGCAGGGGCTTCTTTGTTCCAAACAACACTGCCTGCCCCAATCCTCCCCTATTGTCTGCAAGGTCCTTGGCCCAAGAGAAGTTCCTGCTCCTGAACTGAGGAGATCCACACAGAGAGTCATACACAGCAAAGATTGTAACAAGATGCCAAGACTCTCCTCTGTATTTGAAGAAAGAGATGGTCAGGCACCAATGCAAGAATTCCTCCAACAACCTGAAAGGCAACGTGACAACACTAGAATCCAGGTATCACGCAACAAGAAGACTTAAACACCCTACTCCAGAATAAGTAGAAGAAATCGACTTTAAACATAACATTATGAAAATAATAGAGGATCTTAAACAGGATGTGAAAAAACTGCTTTAAAGAAATGGAGAAGACAAACAAAAAGGTAGAAGAAATGAATAAATTTCTCAAAGATACCCAAGAAAACCAAGAAAAATAAAACAGATAATGGAAACAGTACAAGACTTGAAAAATGAAATGGAGGCAATGAAGAAAACACAAACTGAGGGAAGGCTGTATATGGAAAATATGGATAATTGATCAGGAACTGAAGAGACAAGCATAACCAACAGAATACAAGAGATAGAAGAAAGAATCTTAGCTGCTGAAGATACTATAGTGGAAAAAAATTTACTGATAAAAGAAAATAACAAGTCCAACCAATTCTTAACACAAAACATCCAAGAAATCTGGGTCACCATGAAAAGACAAAACCTAAGAATAATAGGGGTAGAAGAAAGAGAGAAAAAATTACAGCTCAAAGGCCCAGAAAATATATTCAACAAAATTATGGAGGAAAACTTTCCCAATCTAAAGAAGGATATTGCTATGAAGGTACAAGAAGCATATAGAACACCACATAGACTGGATCAAAAAAAAATCCCCTCACCATATAGTAATCAAAGAACAAAACATATAGAATAAAGAAAGAATATTAAGAGCTGCAAGGGAACATGGTCAAGTAACATATAAAGGGAAACCTATCAGAATTACACCTGACTTCTCAATGGAAACCATGAAAGTCAGAAGGTCTTGGATAGATGTGCTGCAGACACTAAGAGACCATGAATGCAAGCCTAGATTATTATTTCCAGCAAAGTTTGCAATCACCATCGATGAAGAAAATAAGATACTACAGGACAAAAACATATTTAAAACATACATAGTTACAAACCCAGCCTTGCAGAAAATACTAGAAGGAAAACCACATACCACGGAAGCCAACAACACCCATAATAACACAAGGATTGTCAACCCTCCACCAGCACAACTCAAAGAAGGGAAACATACAAACACTACCACCAGAAAAAATAACCAGAGTTAACAGCTATTGGTCATTAATATCACTTAATATCAATGAACTCAATTCACCTATAAAAAGGCACAAGTTAAGAGAATAGATGCGACAACAGGATCCAACATTTTGTTGTTTACAAAAAACATACCTCAACCTCAATGACAGAAACTACCTCAGAGTAATGTGTTGGGAAAAGGTTTTCCGATCAAATGAACCAAATAAACAAGTGGGTGTGGCTATACTAATATCTAACAACATTGACTTCAAACTAAAATCAATCAGAAGAGATGGAAAAAGACACTTTATACTTATAACAGGAACAATTCATCAGGAGGAAATCTCAGTCCTAAATATCTATGCCCCAATATAAAAACACCTACATATGTATAAGAAACATCACTTGAACTCTAAGCACACATCAAACTCCACACTTTAATAGTAGGAGATATCAACACTCCTCTCTAACTATTGGACAAATCAATCAGACAGAAACTTAACAGAAAGTTAAGAGAACTCACAGATGTAATGAACCCAATGGACTTAACAGACATCTGTAGAATAGTCTACACAAACAGAAAAGAATATACCTTCTTCTCATCATCTCATGAAACCTTCTCAAAAATTGATCACATAATTGGTAACAAAGCAAACATCCACAGATATAAAGAAATTGTAGAAACCACCTGTGTACTATCAGATTACCATGGAATAAAGTTAGAATTCAACAACAATTCTACCCCCAGAAAGCCTACAAACTCATAGAAACTGAACAATCAA
>NW_026070783.1:13266-15616 GCF_014885135.2 Alexandromys fortis
CATTTGTTTAACTATGTTCGTAGCAGCACTATTTGTAATAGCCAGAGCCTGGAAATAACCTAGGTGCTCCTCATTAGAAGAATGGATAAAGAAGGTGTGGCATATATACAGTTTATAGTTCTACTAAGTGGAAAAAAAAACAATGATATCTTAAATGTTACATGCAAGTGGATAGAAATAGAGAACAGTTTACTGAGTGAGATAATCAAGACCCAAAAAGTTGAATACGTTATGTACTCATAAGTGGATTTTAGCCATAATCAAATGACATTGAGTCTATATAGTTCATGAGCCTAGAGAAGCTAAATAAGAAGGTAAACCCAAAGAAAAACATATATTTATCCTCGTGGATATTGGAAGTAGACAAGATCACCGGGCAAAGGTTGGGAACACAGGGATGGGGTTTGGGTGTGGGGAAGGGGAGATGGGGAGAGAGAAAGGGAAGGGGAGGATTGTGGAGAGCTTGTGGAATAAGATGTTTGAGATGGAGGAAGGGTGGATATGGGCACAGGGAAGAAGATATCTTAATTAAGGGAGCAATTTTAGGGTTGACAAGAGACTTGGCTCTAGAGGGTTTCCCAGGTTTCCAAGGGGATGTCCCCAGCTAGGTCCTTGTGAAGCAGAGGTGAGGGTGTCTGAACTGGCCTTCTTCCATAGCCACACTGATGAATATCTTGCATATCACCATAGAACCTTCATCTGGCAATTGATGGAGATAGAGACAGAGACCCACATGGAGAACTGGACTGAGCTCCCAAGGTCCAGATGAAGAGTAGAAGAAGGGAGAGGATGAGCAAGGAAGTCAGGACCGTGAGGGGTGCATCCACCTACGGAGAAGTTAAAACTGATCTAATGAGAACTCACCAAGGCCAGCTGGACTGGGACTGTACTAGCATGTGATCAAACTGGACTCATTGAATGTGGCTGAAAATGTGGTTTAACTGAGAAAGCAATGTTAATAATGGCACTGGGGTTTCATTTTTTACTGCATGTACTGGCTTTTTGTGAGCCTAGTCTGTTTGGATGCACACCTTCCTAGACCTGGATGTTGGGTGGAGGGCCTTGAACTTCCCACATGGCAGGGAACCCTGACTTCTCTTAGGACTGTAGAGGAAGAGGGAGGGGAATTAGGGGGAGTGGAAGGGAAAGGAGAGGAGTGGAGGGGTGGAAATTTTTAATAAATAATATTTTCTAATTGCATTATGTTTATTCAGTGATGGGAAGGATAAGGACATTGTGTTTACAAAGGGAAAATATTTCAGAATCATTTGTGTATTTTTAGATACTCATTGTATCATACTTAATGGTAAAATATCCATGCACTTAATAAAAATGGAAAACATTCAAATGTTTTGTTCTGACAATACAGCAAATACTGACATAAAAACAATAATGCTTCCTTTATTTAAAATAAAAGCTTTGAATTGAAACAAATAAAAAAGACAAATCTATTTTTGTCTGTATAACAATTAAATTTCTTAAATTGTACATATTCAAATAATATATTATGTATTTAAATTATAGTTGCAATAATTTAGAATGATTTGGCTCCTCAAAACCAGTTAATGTCAGAGACCAGCTTTGACAAGAATACCACTTAAAAGAGTAGAGGAATGGGGACTGGAAAAATAAGACTGGTGGGGACACCCACTGCAACAATCTACCTGATGTAATAGGAATTCACCAACTGCAGCTGGACAGGGAAGGAAAAATCATAGTTACAAACTGAAAGTGGTTAACAGTTGCATGGCTGGGACAGACTGAGGGGCCACTGAAAGTAGAACCAGGGTTTATCCCTACTGCTTTTTTGGCTTCTTGTGAACTTATTCTTTTTTGGTTGGATACCTTGCTCAGCCTAGATATAGTAGGGAGGGCGTCGGACCTTTCTGAAAGCAGAGTGCCTTACCTTCACTGTGGTGTAGATAGAAGGGTGAATTGGGGTGGTTAATGTAGGGAATTGGAGGAGGGGATGGAGTGGGAACTTGGATTGGTTTGTATAATAAAAAAGATGGTTTGTTTTATTTTAAAAAATAAAAATAAGTTATGTAAAAATAAAAATTTTATATAAAAATTAAAGAAAATGAAAAATAAGTAAAGAAAACAAAGTTGCAATTGAAAAATATCAAACAGAAGCAAAGCTAGCTTCAGAAAGGAGCTTCAGTGAATACCAAAATCACCCATGTTTAATTTATAATTTCCTAAAATACCCTGACCCTCCCCCCAAAAAAAAAAGATTAAAAACTGCATTAACATGATACAAGGAAATGAACAGACAAGTTGAAGCATTGTGGGTTACAACCTTAGTTAAGCATTCTCCAGCAAAAACATAAGTACCCTAGACCAACATGTT
>NW_026070783.1:25643-26644 GCF_014885135.2 Alexandromys fortis
TATATATATATATATATATATATCTATATATATTGCCATTTTCCCCACAGATACATATAAATAGATTTTATTACAGGAAATTTAATCTCATTCAATCATACTCAAAATGAAAAAAAACTTTGTTCTAGCCTTGGTCATATATTAGTTTTGCTCAATGAAGGATTCATGGAAAATGAGATGGTAGGAAACCTGTTTATGGTACGTAGCAGTCACACCCTTGGCCTGTGCATCCATTCATTACAGTCAGCCAACACTGTTGCAGATCATTTAGAAGTTACATGTGTCAAGAGGTAGAGATCCAGAGAACTAAACATAAAATCATTCAGATATTTTTGGTTAATTTTAGCTTCCTTATTGTAAAATATTAATAAGCTTTCCAATTATCTATTAACAGAGTAATAGAAATATATTTGAATAGAAAATTTTCACAATTCATTTGCAACTTATTGTACAATTCATGCTTGCAGTTTCATTATGATCTTCGTAAATTTTAAAGAAATTTCCAACAGTGATTTAAATACTCTCCAGGCTAAGTGAATGAGGTGTGAGCTCTGGATGGGTATATAGAGAACCTAGCTGGAAGCAGAACCCATCAGGAAAAACAGTCCTGACTCAATCCCCTTTTTTCAGACACAGAAAGTCAATTGCCAGTAGACAGCAGCTCAGGAGAAAAGGATCTATGCTTGAAAAGATAAATCACAACCAGACAGCTAAAAACACCCAAATGATGTATTTCTCCTTAATTAAAATATTTCCTAATTAAGATAGTCTTTCAATTTCTACTTTTAGAATACCAAAATGATATGGACCAAAGAGGATAGAATTGTGTCCCAGGTACAATTTTTACTTAATTTTTCATTAACACCTTTAAAGGTACATATGTTTCTTTCTAACTCTTTCAGCCATTCTTTAATATATATTCTACCATTATATCTTTGAAAAAACTTTTTATATAATAGTTGTTGAAATAGGAGCGGTGGCAGGGCTGCGTCCCTGGCACC
>NW_026070783.1:29182-31115 GCF_014885135.2 Alexandromys fortis
TGAGAAGGGGAGGATGGGAAGAACTTGGGGGAAAGGGATGGTTGGGATAAAGGAAGGGTAGATATGGGAGCAGGGAAGTATATATCTTAATTAAGAACGCCAATTTTAAAGTTGGCAAGAGACTTGACCCTAGAGGGGTTCCCAGGTGTCCAGGGAGATGTCCCCAGATAGTTCCTTGGGCAGTTGAGGAGAAGGAGCCTGAAATGGCCCTACCGTATTGTCATACTGATGAATATCTTGCATATCATCATAGAACCTTCATCTGTCGATCAAAGGAGATAGAGACAGAGACCCACCATCTTAACTAACAGTTTTCAGTTGGCTGAGGTAATTTCAAAAACAATTCAGACTCATGCCAACCTCTTCAACAAAGAGATTACAGATCTCAAGAAGGCTACTAGAACTTTGTTTAAATTGACTCGGTCAACTCAGTTATTTTTGGAAAAGGTACAATCTGATAGTAATTCATTTAAGGAGAGGTTTGGCACGCTGCTGAAGGAAATAGCAGATTTGACACATAAGTCCATGACAATGGATGCTGAAATATTATTTGAGAGGATTCACACTGTTGAATGTATTAATCGGACTCTGTCAAAGGGGTTTAACAGATTGACTGATAGAATGTCTCTCCAAAAAGCTAATATACATACCATGAAGATCAAGTCAAAGGATGTGATATTATCTATAATGGACAGACTTTATACCTTAGAATCTTCAATGAGGGCATTAGAGCATAATACTGGACAGGAGATTCAGACCTTACAGAAGGCAATGGTAAACAGATTTAAAAAGATTGAGGAACTTATCGAAGTAAATCTAACAAGGGGCAGGTATAGATAGGCTAAAGAAAATTAGCACTTCATAAACAGTGCCAAAGTGATGAAATTATTTTTTTTACTTTGTGCATTTTTATTTATTTATTGATTTTATTGAGCTCTATATTTTCTCTGCTCCCCTCCCTGACTCCCCCCTCCATTTCAAACCCAAGGTCCCCATGCTCCCAATTTACTCAGAGGATCTTGTCTTTTTCTACTTTCTACTTCCCATGTAGATTAGATCTCTGTAAGCCTCTCTTAGTGTCCTTATTGTTGTCTAAATTCTCTGGGATTGTGGTTTGTATCTGGTTTTCTTTGCTTTATGTTTAAAAGCCACCTATGAGTGAGTACATATGATAATTTTCTTTCTGTGTCTGAGTTATCTCACTCAAAATAATGTTTTCTAGCTGCATCTGATTTCCTGCAAAATTCAAGACGTCATTATTTTTTTCTGCTCTGCAGTACTACATTGTATAAATGTACCACATTTATCTTATTCCTTCTTGAGTAGAGAGGCATTTAGGTTGTTTCCAGGAACTGGTTATGACAAACAAAGCTGATATGAACATGGTTGAGCACATATGCTTGTGGCATGACTGAGCATCTTTTAGATACATACCCAAAAGTGGTATTACTGGGTCTTGAGGAAGGTTGTTTCCTAATTTTCTGAGAAACCAACACCAAAAAGGCATGTACCAGCTTGCATTCCCATCAGTAATGAAGAAGTATCCACTTTTCCCCACAAGCTCTCTAGCATAAGTTGTCCTCAGTGTTTTTGATCTTGGCCATTCTTACAGGTGTAAGATGGAAATCTCAGAGTTATTTCGATTTGCATTTCTCTGATGACTAAGGATACTGAATATTTCCTTAAGTGTCTTTCAGCCATTTTAGATGCCTCTGTTGAGAGTTTAGGTCTGTACTCCATTTTTTTTATTGGACTACGTAATCTTTTGGTGTCCAATTTTTTGAGTTCTTTGTATATTTTGGAAATCAGAGACCTCTGTCTGATGTGGGGTTAGTGAAGATCTTTTCCTAATCTGTAGGCTTTCATTTTGTTTTGTTGATCATGTCCTTTTTTTACAGAAGCTTTTCAGGAGGTCCCATTTATTAATTGTTAC
>NW_026070783.1:33801-47760 GCF_014885135.2 Alexandromys fortis
AACAGTTTTCAGTTGGCTGAGGTAATTTCAAAAACAATTCAGACTCATGCCAACCTCTTCAACAAAGAGATTACAGATCTCAAGAAGGCTACTAGAACTTTGTTTAAATTGACTCGGTCAACTCAGTTATTTTTGGAAAAGGTACATTCTGATAGTAATTCATTTAAGGAGAGGTTTGGCACGCTGCTGAAGGAAATAGCAGATTTGACACATAAGTCCATGACAATGGGTGCTGAAATATTATTTGAGAGGATTCACACTGTTGAATGTATTAATCGGACTCTGTCAAAGGGGTTTAACAGATTGACTGATAGAATGTCTCTCCAAAAAGCTAATATACATACCATGAAGATCACGTCAAAGGATGTGATATTATCTATAATGGACAGACTTTATACCTTAGAATCTTCAATGAGGGCATTAGAGCATAATACTGGACAGGAGATTCAGACCTTACAGAAGGCAATGGTAAACAGATTTAAAAAGATTGAGGAACTTATCGAAGTAAATCTAACAAGGGGCAGGTATAGATAGGCTAAAGAAAATTAGCACTTCATAAACAGTGCCAAAGTGATGAAATTATTTTTTTTACTTTGTGCATTTTTATTTATTTATTGATTTTATTGAGCTCTATATTTTCTCTGCTCCCCTCCCTGACTCCCCCCTCCATTTCAATCCCAAGGTCCCCATGCTCCCAATTTACTCAGAGGATCTTGTCTTTTTCTACTTTCTACTTCCCATGTAGATTAGATCTCTGTAAGCCTCTCTTAGTGTCCTTATTGTTGTCTAAATTCTCTGGGATTGTGGTTTGTATCTGGTTTTCTTTGCTTTATGTTTAAAAGCCACCTATGAGTGAGTACATATGATAATTTTCTTTCTGTGTCTGAGTTATCTCACTCAAAATAATGTTTTCTAGCTGCATCTGATTTCCTGCAAAATTCAAGACGTCATTATTTTTTTCTGCTCTGCAGTACTACATTGTATAAATGTACCACATTTATCTTATTCCTTCTTGAGTAGAGAGGCATTTAGGTTGTTTCTAGGAACTGGTTATGACAAACAAAGCTGATATGAACATGGTTGGGCACATATGCTTGTGGCATGACTGAGCATCTTTTAGATACATACCCAAAAGTGGTATTACTGGGTCTTGAGGAAGGTTGTTTCCTAATTTTCTGAGAAACCAACACCAAAAAGGCATTTACCAGCTTGCATTCCCATCAGTAATGTAGAAGTATCCACTTTTCCCCACAAGCTCTCTAGCATAAGTTGTCCTCAGTGTTTTTGATCTTGGCCATTCTTACAGGTGTAAGATGGAAATCTCAGAGTTATTTCGATTTGCATTTCTCTGATGACTAAGGATACTGAATATTTCCTTAAGTGTCTTTCAGCCATTTTAGATGCCTCTGTTGAGAGTTTAGGTCTGTACTCCATTTTTTTTATTGGACTACGTAATCTTTTGGTGTCCAATTTTTTGAGTTCTTTGTATATTTTGGAAATCAGAGACCTCTGTCTGATGTGGGGTTAGTGAAGATCTTTTCCTAATCTGTAGGCTTTCATTTTGTTTTGTTGATCATGTCCTTTCTTTACAGAAGCTTTTCAGGAGGTCCCATTTATTAATTGTTACTCCCAGTGTCTGTGCTAATGGCATTATATTTAGGAAATGATCTCCAGTGCCAGTGTGATCAAATGTATTTCCCACTTTCTCGTCTATAAGATTCAGTGGGGCTGGCTTTATGTTGTGGTCTTTGATCCATTTGCAGTAAAGTTTTTTGCATGGTGGTAGATATGGGTCTGTTTTCATTCTTCCACGTGTTGATATCCAGTTATGCCAGCACCACTTGTCAAATATGCTTTCTTTTTTCCATTTGATATTTTTTGCTTCTTTGTCAAAAATCAGGTGATTGAAGATGCATGGATTTATATCTTCTTCTATTCAGTTTGTCTATTTGGTCTTCTATTCAGTTCCATTGCTCCTCCTGTCTGTTCTTATGCCAATACCAGGCTGTTTTTAGTACTGTAGCTCTGTAGTAGAGTTAGAAGTCAGGGATTGTAATGCCTCTAGAAATTCTTTTATTGTACAAGATTGTTTCGGCTATCCTGGCTTTTTTGCTTTTCCATATGATGATGAGTACCAATTTTTTGAGGTCTTTGAAGATTTTTGCTGGAATTTTGATGGACATTGCATTGAATCAGTAGATTACTTTTGGTAAGAGATAAAATTATTTATCATAAAGCTTAATTTAATATGTTTGGGCCCAGTATCTGAGTATTTTGGTGAATCAGAATAAATCCCTGTTATCCAAGCTATATGGATGTCCTCACAAAATCATTGGCCTTTTCATCACCTCCTTTGTTTCTTAAGTTATTCACTGTCCATACACAAGCTAAATGCTTCTCTAACACAGAAATAACAATCCTTTCAACTTAAAGTTATTAAAAGATTTATCTCCATGTGTAAAATAAAACATAACATTATGTTAATTTACAAGCCTAACTAGTTTACATCTGACTGCCACCCACTTTTAAAAGTACCATCTATGAGGAATTCATATTCACCTGCTTCTACAACATTCTACATCCCAAATGCAAGTACTGTTTTAATTTTTTCCTATTTGGCCCTAAGCCGTATGTAGCAGTTCTCTCCAACAGTCTCCAGTCATACTATAAATGTTTCTGAGTTGTTCTAAAAACAGTCTTCCCTACATAATGAATACCTCTACTGCCCTTGTGTAAAATATCCCCATCCCATTTGGTTAGGCTTCCAATATATTTTGAGACTGTTATCATTTTTGATTATTTTTTTCATGAACTGTTCTCAGAAAACAAGCCAAATTTAAGAAAATCAGAGTCTGACTGACCAAAGAAAGTTGTGAATGTGATTAGCTGAAGTTCCAGTGTCAAATTATTTGGCAGATAGATTGATAGATGGACAGACAGATAGAGATGATAGATTTATTTTTATGTGTATTTAGAAGTATTTTTGAAAATACTTATGTAACTGTTCTGTGTGAATGTCAAAATTGAGCATCCTCCAAACTCATGGAGTTAGCGTTATCTCTATTTTTTAGCCACCTTGAAGATTCTGAGAGCCGAGCTTGGATCTGTGAGACCCTGATGTCTTATTCTCAAGGGTACAAGAAGAAATACCCTAGGAGAATGTTTAAAAATAGAAACCCCAGACTAGATTCATGTTCCCAGAAAGATAGTGGTCTTCCCCCTCCCACTGGGGAAATTCCAAAGCACAAGGATGCCTGGCCACCTGGTGGAGGCTGATAAAGGTGACCTGACTAAGAAGCAGGATGGCCTTGCTCTAAAAACAAAGAACAAGCTGGCTTAACAGGATGGGAGAGAAAGCAAAGATCTTGCACCAGTGCCAAACCCCCCTGACTGCCCAGAAGGGCTGCTTGTGATTCCGGCCTTTAAAAAAAGCTAAACCCACAAAAGAACTCTTATCTCCTCTCTCTACTTTGCTGTGATGGGGTGTTGGAAACAGGGGTTTTAAGATAGCTTGCAATAAAGAAACCTTGATTCTTGATCTGGTATTTTCTGGTTTCTGGTGGTATCTCTGGGGGTCATAGTCTGTGCACAACATTTGACAAAAATAGTAAAATATTTAATTAAATATAGATTAATAAAGGGAAAATACAGAAGGTTTTCAGTGAATTAGTGACAAAAACAGTTCACTGAATGCTCATTCCAGATATAAGAATTATGTTCTAAAGCACTGAGTTTTATGACCTAAAATATTGTTGCATTTGAAGAAAAACATAAATTATGAGTTTTTTTTTAACATATTATCCAATTTTTTCTTTATCACAAAAATACGCACTTAACAGAGTTATGGGCAATATACAAGTTTCTTTCTATTTATTTTTTATTGTTTTTATTGAGCTATATATTTTTCTACACTCCTGTCCCTTCCTCCCTTCTATCATCTCCTGTGATTCCCTTTCTTCCAATTTTCTCAGAAAATCTCATCTTTTTTTTTCTATTTCCCATGTATATTAGACCCATGCATGCATTTCTTAGGGTCCTCTTTGTTGTCTATGTTCTCTGGGATTGTGAATTATAGATTGTTTTTTTCTTTGTGTTATGTCTAAAATCCACTTATGATCAAGTACATATTACATTTGCCTTTCTGGGTTTGAGTCACTTCACTCAATATAATGTTTTCTAGATCCATCTATTTGCCCCATAAATTTCAAGATGTCATTTTTTTTCTGCTGTGTAGTATTGCATTGTCCAAATGTACCACATCTTCTTTATACATTCTTTGGACTAGGAGCATTTAGATTGTTTCCAGGTTCTAGATATGACAAATAAGGCTTCTTTGAATGTTGAGTACATGTCCTTTTGGTATGATTGAGCATCCTTTGTGTATTCATAGAAAACTAGCATTACTGGGTTTTGAGGTATGTTGTTTCCTTATTTTTGGGAAAATCATCATACTGATTTCCAAAGTGGCTATACCAGTTTTATTCACACTAGCAATGGAGAAATGTTTTCTTTCCAACATATGGTGACATCATTGTTTTTGATTTTGGCCATTCTTACAGGTGTAATATGGAATCTCATAGTTATTTTGATTTACATTTCTCTGATGGCTAAGGATGTTTAGCATTTCCTTAAGCCATTTTATATTCATTTGTTGAGAATATTATGTTTAGATCTGTGCCCTATCCTTTATTTCATTATTTGGTCTTTTGATGATCCGGTTCCGGCCGCCCGCTCCTTAAGCCATTTTATATTCATTTGTTGAGAATATTATGTTTAGATCTGTGCCCTATCCTTTATTTCATTATTTGGTCTTTTGATGATCAAGTTCTTGAATTCTTTGTATATTTTGGAGACCATCCCTCTGTCTGATGTTGGGTTGGGGAAGATCTTTTCCCATTGTGTAGGCTGCTGTTTTTATCTTTTTGATCATGTCTGTAGTTTCACAGAAGTTTCTCCATTTCAGGAGAATTATTTATTCATTTTTGCTCTCAGTGTCTGTGCTACTGAAGTTATATCTAGTAAGTAGTCTCCTGTGCCAATTCATTCAAGTGTAGTTTCAACATTCTCTTACTAAATTATGAAACTAGAACTGAAGGTACCTTTCTAATTTTAAAACCATTAATTAACTGGAAAATATAGAATTTATACAAACAGAATCATCTATTATATAAGTAAGTCTGTCTCCCCTGCTTCTAAATTAGCTTGTGAGGTCATAGCATACATTACATAAATAATAGATTTTGGATACACCTCTTCTGTGGTTTCATCCTTTTTGCATACTTGTCAAGAATAATATTAGTGTGCCTGTGTTTGCATTTCTACTCATTTAGCTAAACAAATGCACACACACTGAAGGTGTAACAATTAGAATTGTTATGATTGAAATGTTTGGAAATGGGATTGAAATATACTAAAGCTTAAATCATAGTTTAGAAGAGGTCTAAGCACAAAAATAAGGCCCTGACAAGGTGAAGTAATACATTAAAGTATAATGTTTATGAAATTTAGCTATATTTGTTCAAAGTTTACTGAAATATTTGTTCTAAAATTGAATTAATTTTGCCAGCATGCACTTTTTGATTTTTTTTTACTTTTCTGCCAAATATTAAAAAAAAAATTATCATCTTGGTTCTTTAAAAGCACAAATTAATGTTAACAGAATCTTATGTCTTCCATTTACATTTCATCAACAAAAGATGTACATTCTTGGTAAGTTTTTATGTAACCCTCTTACGATTATTTGCTTCCTGCCATATAAAATTTTCTTCTTGATGGTCATAAATGTAATATACATTATATTTTTTTTTCTGGGTAAGATCAGATATGGGTAGAAGTTTGATGATGATTTCTCAGACCCTGCAAATAAGGTTCAATATGAGCACAGCATTTCAAACACAATGGATGGAGAGAAAAACTTCATTTCAAGGAAAGAGGCCACCAAGACTTTAGAGAGCATAGCAAACCTACTTAATGAGCCAGTGCTCCATCGTGAAAAGATTATACCTTGGAAATACAACAGATTTTCATTCAAGCCCCAATTCTGTCACTTTGAAGCTTTGTGAATGTGAGAAAATTTCAGAGTACTTATGAAGCTCAATTAGTTTTATTTATAAAATGTGATTAATAATGGCGACCTCTTAGGAATTTTAGAAAGACTAAATAAAAATTCCATGTAAATCAATTGGCTCAATCCTGGACAAACTCTAAGTAAATTATTAGATCACAGAGTGAGCTGTTATGACAGAAAAAAAAAATACCTCAAGAAGGTAACTAATTGTTACTTCCTGAAACCTGAGATTGTGGTTCAAGGGGATTTATAGTTCTGCCCAGTAGGAAACTCAAGGTGAGACACAGGTTTCTTTTTGTCATTAACAACTACAACCTCAATAGCTGTGTTGTCTTCAGGTTTTAGGCTGACTCATGTAGTATATTAATCAGTTTGCCAACAGTAAACACAAAAAATAATTCAATGGCATATTTTCAATTAATTTGATTACAGTACTATATGGATCAGGGAGAGCAAGGTAAAAGTAAACAAAAAAGTTGCTTAAATATATAGTATGGAAAACAATTTGAAATATGATAAAAACTGCCTTAATGGATAATAGAAAGTGTCCAGAATGTGTGGATCCACAGGGAACTATGATGGTAAATTATATGACACCTTTAATGCATCATTGTCCTAAAGTGAAAAGTGTCCAGTGTTGAGCACAAGCCTGCATTCTTTTATTATTTTTCCTCCTACAAAATCATCTGCATGTACACTTTGCAGGAGGGTCTACTACATCAGTGGGTGAATGAGTCTGAGGATGTACGACAGTGTATACCCTGCAGAAAAGTCCACTACATCAATGGGTGAGTGAACCTGAATATGTAGAATCTATGTATACCCTAAAGAAGGGTCCACTATATCAATGGGAAATTGCATCTCAGGATACAGGATCTGACTTCATCATGGCCTATTCAGTGAAAACAAATTGCTTAACAGTATTTCATAGTAATTTGTCTGAGTATTACAGTTTTGAATCATAGGATATATACACTGGACACTTTTTACTTTAGGACAATGATGCATTAAAGGTGTCATATAATTTGCCATCATAGCTCCCTGTGGATACACACACACACACACACACACACACACACACATATGTATATGATCTAATATATTTTCATTTTAGAAAGTCAATTACTTGCCTTTGAGGTATCTTTATACTTTTATTTAAATTATTGAGCTTAAAATGTGATAACAGCTGTGTATTTGCTGTAATACTGTGGGTGGAGAAGGCAGTTTTTCTTATTTAATGGTTTTCATCCTTAGTACCATGAACATCATTTAAGCATTTTTAAACAAATATCTTTAGATATGTCCAACATGTCAGTCAATGATTCAGAAATACATTTCTTAGGACTTTAGGGACTGGGTGTCTATTACCAAAATGTTGGTTAAAGCCCTTTAAATGCCAAGCCTACCAAATGACTAGTTGTCTGCAGTATATTCCTGTAACTCTTTTTGCATCTGATTTTAATTGTTATTCAATGATTTTTAACTTTTAGTGTCCCACTGTTGTCATTCATCTCAGGAGTTCATGTTGACTGTTATTATTCCACTTTCAGTCCCAGTTGACAGAAAAGAGTTGACTGTGAAGCTTTGAAGATATTGTCATTGTGTGTACCTACTTCAATGCTACAGTGAAGTGAATTCCCTCCCAGTCATCCCTTTGATTACAACTTAATCTGTAATAGGCAGAGACTGCTCATTCATTTTCTGGATTCCTAGACCTGAAAAATCAAATAGAAACTATATTAATTACAGTACTGTTTGGCCAAAAGCTCTGGCATATTTCTAGCTAGCACTTACATCTTGAATTAACCTATGTTTTTTAATCTGTGTATTTCCATGAGATTGTGACTTACAGGAAAGTTGTCCTTCTCCATCATCAGCTTTATGTCATCTTCTTGATGTCAGCTACTCTCTTGATATATCTCTGTTTGGATTTCCTGCCTGGCTTTACTCTGCTAAGCCACTGGCTGAAACAGCATTACTCATTATCCAATAAAGCAACACAAATACAGAAGGACTTTCCACATTATTCCCCCTTTTCTGTCTAATTTAAAAGGAAGGTTTTAGCTTTACAATAGCAAAATTACATATACAAAACAATTATTAAGCAAGAATTACAGCTATAATTTTTAGTCCATTAACATTTGGCACATTAAGAAAACTATTATCTATCCTATTTTTGTGAATCTGAAGCTTTTTATTCAGTTTATCCATTATTATAACTAAAGAAAACTATTTCTGTCTTCAACACTTTAAAGACCTCAGAAGGATGTAACATTACTGAAGTTAATAGGAAGTGCATCATAAGCAACTTCAACAACTTTAGAATTAACAGAGATACCTTGCTGTCTGAGCAGTCACCCAAAGGTTTTCTGAAACATTGGGGCATCCATCTTCAGCCTATAAGTCCATAGTATACAGAAGACTTTTCAATGAAGCAGCAAATTTGAAGATCCATTCCACCTTGTAAAGTAATAATTTATTAGTTGCTTTCTTCTGTGTCCAACAAAATGCCTGGCAGTTTCTTTTGTGAGGCAAAAACACTGAACCACCTTGTCGTCTTTTAGAAATTTTAGCAGTCACCTTTTTTTGGGTCCTGCATGTCCAGTTTATACAGCATAGCATCAAATAGTACAGGCAAGAATGGTTTCTTGCACAAATGACTAACTTTGTCATATTGAAGGCAAATTCCATAATAAGTTTCTTCAATTCCCATCAACCTCTGAAGTAATTGGTGCTGCTGGAAGTTTCATTGTTTCATTGTTGAGACAAGTATAATTCCTTAAAACATTTTAAATGCCATATTCCACTGGTTCTTAAATTGTTGAATATTATCTATCTAACTGAAATGTATCACTGTATAGCTAGAAAACTCAACTAACATGAAAATAGTTTGACTATTATAGATGACTATTCTGCATTTCTTAAATATGCATCTTTTAAATAAGCTGTATAAACACAATACCATAAATAAGAGCAGAAATACATATACACAGTGTAAGAAAATTGACATAAAATTTGTGTAAGTAAAAAAGAGTCACGCCAATGCAAAGTATTCATTTCTATATCATATCCCCTTTTAAATGAAAAAATTATAAATAGTAATTTTTGGAATTTGAGCATAGTTTTCTCCAAACTATTTTCTGTTGTTTGTTGAGCGAATTATTTTTAGTGTTCATAGAGACCTTTTGGTGAGTCTTAGTCCACCAAACTGTAAGCCTGGAAGCAATACAAAGGTTCTCATCTTCCGTGAAAAAGCAAAACACAACCTCTTTTCCTAAAGCAACATATCCTTAGGACCAAATTTTGAAGTCAAGATACCTTTATGTTAATTTAACTTAGCAAATTCAGAATCAAATATCTACCTGAAGTAAAAATAAATAAATAAAAGAAAACACAATAATACACATAATCCATATACTCTGTGTATATTCCACTATTTTGTGACACATTTTTTAACTCCTTTAATCTGTAACTGACTATACTCTTCTATATTACTTTTGCTATATATTTTAAGACTGTCTATACTCTTTTTTCTTTCTCTTCAAATCCTACATACATTTTTTTAAAACCACACTGTGTCTCATTGGGAGGTGTTTTATGTCTGAATCTGTCCTATTCTGTATCTGACATCCTTTTTTTTTTTTTTTTGAGGCTGCTTTGCCCTTGGTCCCACCCAGTCCAACATGGCGGAGGTACATTTTCCACCAGCCTTGTGAGTCATGCTCACTACCCCCGCTCCTGGGATGCAGGGGGTCTATTTGACCACTAAACAACTAGTAGCATGCTGCTCACAAACCCTATTTAAGTGCAGGACCTCCCAAAAGAGCCACAGGCATTTCATGATACAAGTACAAACCAATAAGTCAGCTTTTGAAGGAACCATGCAGTTTTTTGCTGTTAAGGCTGACTCAGGGAGCCTTCTCTTAAATGGAGACATGGTGCTGCTTGCAGCCAGTAAAAATAATCTATAAAAAAAATGCTGCTACCAAGAAGCCATGCTTATGTCTGTTCTTTTATGTCTAGAATTCCTTTTAAAGTTCTCTCAGGCTGTATCTGGGTGTTGTTGTCACACACTGGAGAACATTTTTTTTAGTGGGAAGAGACTCCTTGTTTGATTCCTGGCAGCCCAGATCCAAAGAATTACAATGGAACTATTTTAAATACTTAGGCATATTTCTAGGTAGCTCTTACATCTTGAATTAACCCATTTTTATTAATCTGTGTATCACCATGAGACTGTGACTTATTGAAAAGGTTCTGGGTCCTCCTTTGTCAGCTACTTGGTGTCTCTCTTTCTCTGCCTACTCTGTCTCTATATATCTGTTTGTATTTCTTGTAGTGATAGGAACAGCGGGGCTGCGTCCCCAGTACCCGGCCGCCCGCATGGCTAGATTATACCCAAAATAATTACACGGAAACTGTATTCTTTTAAACACTGCCTGGCCTGTTATCTGTAGCCTCTTATTGGCTAGCTCTTACATATTAATCTAACCCATTTCTAATAATCTGTGTAGCCCATGAGGTGGCTTACCAGAGAAGATCTTAACCTGCGTCTGTCTGGAGTGGGAGAATCATGGTGACTCCTCGACTAAGCTTCTTTCTCCCAGCATTCTCTTCTGTCTACTCCGCCTACCTAATTTTTTGTCCTATGAGGGCCAAGGCAGTTTCTTTATTAGTTAACCAATGAAAGCAACAGATAAGATACAAAACCCACATCCATCAATTTCTGACCTGGCTTTACTCTGATAAGACATTGCTTAAAACAATAATCAATAAAGCAACACATATAAAGAAAGAAATCATTAATCCATCTGAATTTTCACCTAAGAGATCAATTTCTCATATACAACCTGTCTCTGGAATGTGCCAGAATGGAGGTATTTAAACCTCACTGATATTAAGTCATATCTAAATACAAAATCTACATACTTTTACACAGGGCCCAAATCTTCCAATATGGAACTCTGAGTTAAGACACTGATGACTTATCTTATATTCTATAAACTCTGACTCACGTCTTCTGAATGCAAACTCTGTTATAATTATTAAAATTGTATTGGCCACAATTGACAATGCCTTCCAATTATTTTCATAAAAAGACTATTTACTGCCAGGTATTATACTTTTGAATTAACTAAAACTAGGAAATGACATGCACAGGAATAAAATGAGAGATAGTATGAACTCTGCAAAAAGTTATAGCACTAGAATTTTCAGTTCAGTTTGTTAGAGACTTCTGGTTTCTGTAGACAAAACAATCAGACAGATTATGCTGGAGAAGGAGATGTCACACTAGTATATTTTTTTTCTGTTTCTCATACACAATACAGAAATTCCATCTATCACCATTCTTTTTATTAGCATTTGCCATTTTATCCATATGCATATTTAATTAAGACTGTAGTTCTAGAATTCAAAGGTTTAGATTCTGAACTAAAACTCTAAATCCTATTATCCTCACAGTTATCTCAATTTTTCTTATTTAAAAATTTATTGAATGTCACAAAACTGCCATATTTACTTCAAACCTTTTGTCTCACCTCCCAAATACCCCACCTCCATCTTTAAGCAATGATTTCTTTTTTAAATAATTATGGCTACATATATGCATAAATATGTTCATATGTATACATGTTTAGGGGTGACCACTTTGTGTTAGAATTCTATTATGGAGATCATCCCTGAATAGGAATAAATGTCCCCTTCCCAGAAGCCATTATTAATTCAATATAGCTATTTGTCTAGAGATGGGCACTTATGATGTTTCCTTCATCTACATGATATGACAATTGGTGGTGTCATTATGCAGGTATTATTTAGTCATATTGTTGAAATTTCATGGATGCAGTTCTTCTCATATATAGAGAAAAATATCTTGCAGCAGATGCTTGTCATTTTTCTTTTATAGTATTCATGTCCCATCTTCTGCAAAGTTCTTTGAGCCTTGAGTATGGAAGCTGTATCCTAAATGCATTAAGTGATGTTGGGTACCCCCACAGTATTATTCTCTGCATTTTTCCCAGTAGTGGTTTTCTGTAAAAAGTCTCCATTGGAAAATGAATCTTATTTGATCAGGGGTTAGAATTTCTTTCTTCTTTCTTTCTTTCTTTCTTTCTTTCTTTCTTTCTTTCTTTCTTTTTTTTTTTTTGCCAGCATTTTTTTCTTCAAAGTAAACAAGAAGTCAGATAGATGAGCAAACCTTACCCATAAAACTATTTAAAGAACTCTGTACAACTTGGGTACTTTGAGTCTTGCATTTAATTTGTGAGGCATAGGAAAGTAGCATTATGAGTTTAAGGTCTGCCTGATGAATTTCCAATGCAGCTAAGGCTCTATAGTGAGATCGCTGACACCCCCCAACTCCCACCCAAAATAGAAAGAAATCTTTAGAGATTAAATTTTTGTTACTATTTACACATAAGTAAAGTTTCAGAAAGTAAGGGCATATTCAAGTTAATACATGGAAAGAATTTAATAAAGGATAAAATACATAGTTGCAATGTACTAAGAATGAAAACAAAAGTAATTGTTGAGCTAGGCCCAATAAGAAAAACAGAAATGTGTTTGGAAATCAAAATGTAGTCACAGGTGAAGAACAGGAAATGGTCTTCTGGTAAATTTAGTTTTATAAAAGATAGATTCTGGATGCAGAGGGTTCTAGAAAACCTCATATACTAGTCACCCAATTGTAGAATTCATTGAAATTCAAAACTCGCCAGAACAGAACCTGAAAAGCAAGCCAGAAATTCAGCAAAGAAAAAAAAAAACAGTAAATATGGAGGAACAAGAAAAAAAATCAAACTCTTTATTAATTCTGTGATTGAGTCTATGAGAAGATAAAAATGTGTTCAGACAAAAAAGTAATAGGTTAAAAAATAATACAGAAATGTGAACACATTCATTCCTTTGTTTACTCTATGGTCAAATTCTAAACACAGTACCACACCATATACAAGATTTTAAATTCAAGCTGGGTGGCCATATATAGAACTAAACATGGGGCTATATTTAATAGAATGAAAGAAAGAATGGATATTAAAGGAAATGTAGCAAATTTTGTTATAGTAAATTCAATGGAAAGTAGGGGAGATATAATTAAGGTTATATGACTGAAATATGATTTTATCAAAAAATGAATAGAAAAATATTTACTCTCAGTTTAGTTTTTCAAATGTGAACTTGAAAGTATTATTTATGATCCTTATCAGACTGCTAATAGAAATGGTAGGCTACACCTTAAAGCAAGATCTGTGACTCTTCTAGATCTGTACTTTGGGAGCAAATAAATGTTAATAAATCCTTAATGTGTTTTACTGTCTCATGGAGAAAGTGAACATGATATTGAGAAAAAGAAAAACAACAGAATACTAGGAAATTAGTACTAAATTCTTCAGCTATTTCAAGTACCCACTATGTGACAACATTGCAATTTTTCATTGTTAAAATATGTCTTTTATGTGTGATTTTTGGTGGACTAAGAGATGTTTCTATTTGAAATGTGTAAATTGCAATTTAGATAGAGCTGCCTGAGAATATATGAAACACCAGTGACTACAATATGGAGAAACCACTAGTTCATCAAAGCATCTATTATACAAAGCAGAGATTCACACATTCAGAAATATGAAAACACATGCTGTCAATGAAAACATGGAATTCTAGAAGAGACATGTGTGGACACAAAATTGTAGAAAGTTCAGTCTGATAAAGCCATGGCTTGATTTTTTTTTCATTTTTTTTATTTTATTGAGAATAAGAAAAAAAAGTTTCCGCCTCCTCCCAGCCTCCCATTTCCCTTCCCCTCCCCCACTCTTCTCCCCCTCCCCCCACTCCTCTCCCCCTCCCTCTCCTATCCAAAGAGCAGTCATGGTTCCCTGCCCTGTGGAAAGTCC
>NW_026070783.1:49330-52387 GCF_014885135.2 Alexandromys fortis
AACAAATGACAAAGACAACTGGCTACCTGGGAAATCACCCAAAGTCTCATTTGCAATGTTGGAGCAACCAACTTTGGCTAAGGCCTAGAGTAACTGACAGACCATTTTCAGAGGCAAGAAATTTTTTTTTAAATCATCTTACACTGTCTTGGCAAGATTTGACAGTCTTTTTTTCTTTTATCTTATTTTCTATTGGGATTTTTGATTCATCCTCCATATTTATTCCATCATCTAGAGCAGTATATATTTTTACAGAAGTCATAACTTCTTAAAACTTTTAATTGCCATATTTGAAAGTTTCTGAAAAATATGAAGAATACTTATCTCACTGAAATATCACTATATATCTAGAAAACCTCACTAATATGACTACAAACTTGACTATTATAGATGAATCTCTATTAATCTATAATTCTTAATTATACATTACATTTTTAAATGATCAGCATAAACATAGCACCTTAACCAAGAACAGAAATATACATATAACAAAACTGACCTGAAATTTGTATCAATAGACCAAGATCCATGCCAATGCAATCTCTGTGACACATCCCCATTTAAAAGTGAACAGACATTGATAAACAATCATTTAGGAAATTTGGGCATAGTTCTCTTCAAAGTGCTTCTTTTTTTTTTTTTTTTTGGATTTTTGAGACAGGGTTTCTCCGTAGCTTTTGGTTCCTGTCCTGGAACTAGCTCTTGTAGACCAGACTGGCCTCAGACTCACAGAGATCTGCCTGACTCTGCCTCCTGAGTGCTGGGATTAAAGGCGTGCACCACCAATGGCCAACTTTCAGGTTTTATGTGAATTTGCTGATACCCGTTGGTACTCAACTTTCAGGTTCCTATTTTCATAGCCTGTAAAGCAGCTTCCCTTACGAAAGAGAGAATATAGTGGTGAAAGCATTAGTTGACCTCTCTACGTTAAATGAGACATGAGGATGTTTTCATCTTCAATGGGGATTGCTGTCAGTTTCCAGAGAGTGACCACATGTCCAAAAATTAGACTGGCATGTTTTAAGACCTCTATGGATTCCACTTGGCCAACAACTCAATGGAATGCAATAAACGCCCACTATAGGGAGTCTTGCCTGGATACAAAAGCACGTTCAAACTCCATTACTAGGAGTCATCACTAGGGTCACCCTCAACATTATAGGATCTTTCTACTGTACTACTCTACACCTCAATTCTAACGGTTGCTCCACATACACTCTCCCTTCATCATTATGCAAACTGATCCATCCCAATCCTGTCCCCATTTGCCAACAGTCAACTTGCAAAATATATTCTATTTCCCCTTCCCAGGGAAGTTCATGCATCCCACTTACAGCACTCTCCTCTTTGACTAATATCCCCAAGTCTGTGGATGGTAGCATGGTTAACCCTTATTTTATAACTAATACCCACTTATAAGTGAATACAAAACATAGTTGTCTTTATGGGGATGGATTAGCTCACTGAGATTGAGTATCCTAGTTTCCTTCATTTGCGTGAAAATTTCATGAAGTTAGTTTTTTCTTTATTCATTCTTAGGTTGGTGGACATCTAGGTTGTTTTCAGTTTTTCATTATTATGAATCGAGCCACATTGAATACAGCTGAATATACTTGAACAAGAGTCTATGTGCTAGGATGATGGATTGTCCTTTGGATTTATGACCAAGAATGGTATAGCTGGCTGTTGAAGTAGATAGATTCATAAGATTCTAAAAAAAACTGCCATATTGATGTTCTTAGTGGTTATACAGGGTTGAATTTCAGTCACCAATGGAAGAATATATATTTTTAGGTGTTCCTTGGCCATTTGATATTTTTTTGTTGTGATATCACTGTTTAGAACTGTATCACATATTTTAACTGGATATATTGGTTTTTTGATATATAATTTATTGACCTACTTATATCTGTATCAGATTAGCAGTTGGAAACAATCCACTCTGTATGCTTTCTATTTCTTCCATTGATGGTGTTCTTTGACTTACAGATGCCTCTCAGTTTCATGAGGTCTAATATATTAATCTTTGATATTAGTGCCGACCTATGAATGTTCTGTTGTTTCCTGAATGAATGTGTTCAAGGTTGTTCCCCACTTTCTCTCCTTTCTTGGTCAAGGAGAATCAGGTTTTATGTTGAAGTCTTTAATCCACTGGTGCATGAGTTTGCACAGTGTGATAAATATGGTTCTATTTGCATTCTTTAACATGAAGACATATAATTTGCAATCACTATTAGTTGAAGATGCATTTTTTTTGCACTTATTTATCAAAAACACCAATTTTTAATACTCCCATAATCATCTGTCCTTAGTCCTTTTCAAAATCTCTTCTATTTTCTCTTCCCAGAGAAATCTAGGTATCTGCCCATGAATTCTCCTTGTTACTTAGCACAATGCTAGGTGGATAGATTCCCAGTATTTTAAGGAACAGTCATATCGATTTTCTTAATGGCTATACAAGGTTGCATTCCAATCAGCAATGAAAGAATATATATATGTGTGTGTGTGTGTGTGTGTGTGTGTGTTTCTTGGCCATTTGAGTTTCTTTTTATTGAGAATTCTCTGTTTAGATCTGTATCACACACTTTAATTAGACAATTTGGTCTTCAGATATATAATTTCTTAAGTCCTTTATTTATTTAGATTATCTGACCTCTATTAGCATGGATAACTTTTTTGTAAGGGAAAGGACACTGTCAATAGGACAAAATGACAGTCTATATAATGGGAAAAGATCTTTATAAACCTGAGTTCTAATATAGGGCTGATTTCTAAACTACATAAAGAATTCAAGAAACTAGAATATACAAACCCAAAAATCCAATTAACAAATGCAATATAGACCTAAACAGAGAATTCTATACAGAAGACTTTCAAATGGTAAAGAAACCCTTAAGGTGATATTCAAAGCCCTTAGCCACTAGGGATATGCAAATGAAAACTCTGAAATTAAAACTTAACACCTGTTCGAATGGCTAAGATCAAAAACAAAAGAAACAAACAAACAAAAAAAAAACAAAAAAACAACAACAACAACAACAAAAAAAAAAAAACAAG
>NW_026070783.1:52612-80786 GCF_014885135.2 Alexandromys fortis
AACCACCTGTAATGAGATCTGGTGCCCTCTTCTGGCCCGCAGGCATACGTGCAGACAGAACACTGTATACATAATAAATAAATAAATAAATAAATAAATAAATAAAACATAAAAAAAAAGAAAATAAAACTGGGAAACAAGCTACCAAAAGAACAAATTCTAGTAATCTTGGACATATAACCCAAGGATTGCCACAAAAAGACTGGCTCAGCTATGTTCCTAGAGGTGTTTTTGTTGTTGTTGTTGTTGTTGTTGTTTTGTTTTGTTTTGCTATAGTATAAATCTGGATAAAACTTGTATCTCTTTTGCATGAGGAATGGATAAAGAACAAGTGTTGCATTTATAAAAGAAAGTCTTACTCAGCTGATAAAAACAAGAACACCATGTAATTTTAAGGCATATGAATAGAACTAGAAAAATCATGCTAAGTGAGGTAAACCAGGCTGAGAAATTCAAATATGGATTGGGAGATTTTAATGACTGATTCTATTTCACTAAGAGTTATAGGTCTATTAAATTTATTTGCTTAAGCTTGATTTAACTTTAGTAAATGGTACTTATTGAGAAAATTATCCATTTCTTTTAGATTTTTCAATTGGGAGGAGTATAGGTTTTTAAAATAAGTCCTATTATTCTCTGTATTTCCTTGTCATTTGTTACTATGTTCTACCTTCTTTTTTGATATTGTTAATTTGGATATTATCTCTTTGCCTTTCATTTAGATGTTTAAGAGTTGGTTCATCTTGTTGATTGTTTCAAAGAACCAACTTCTTGAGTCATTGAGTCTTTGTATCATTCTCTTGGTTTCTATCTTATAGGTTTGATTATTTCTTGTCATTTACTCCTTTTCAGTTCACTTATTTATTTTTGTTATGGAGCTTTCAGGTGTGCTGTTTTCTCCAGTTTTGTTTGGTTTTGTTTGGTTCCTCTTTTATTTTTTTTTTTCTTTCCTATGTAGGCACTTAATGCTATGAACTTTCCTCTTAGCACTACTTTTATTGTGTATCATATGTTTGGATATGTTGTGAAAATCCCAGCACTCGGGAGGCAGAGGCAGGTATATATCTGGAATTCGAGACCAGCCTGGTCTACAGAGCTAGTTCCAGGACAGGCTCCAAAGCCACAGAGAAACCCTGTCTCAAAAAAAAAAAAAAAAAAAAAAAAAATTTACTTTGATTCTGGGTATCTGTTCAATTTTGGAGAAACTTCTATGAGGTGATAAGAAGGTATGTTCTTTTCTATTTGGGTGAATTTTTTAAAAAAAAAATATCTATTAAGTATATATGATTTATGAAATCTGTTACCTCCAGTATTTCTTTGCTTTGTTTAGTTCAGATTACCTGTCCATTGGTTACAATAGGGTTTTGAAAAATTGCCCTATCAGTGTTAAGGTCAATATCTAATTTAAGATGTAGCACTGTTTCTTTACCAAAAGTGGATACTTTTGTGTTTGGAGAAGAGATGTTTAGAATTTAAATATCATCTTGGGGGATTTTCCCTTTCATGAGTATGAAATGTCCTTTCTCATCTCTTTTGATGAACTTTGGGTCAATGTCTATTTCAATAAATATTAAAATGTCTATAATAGTTTGCTTCTTAGGTCCATTTGGTTGAAATTCTTTTTCTAATCTTTTAGAGTGAGACAATATCTTTTTGTTATGTTGAGATGTGTTTCTGGGATACAGTATAAGGATGGAGCCTCTTTACACATGCATTCTGCTAATCTTTGTATATTCATTGGAAAGTTTAGGTAATTCATACTGAGATATTACAATGACCCACAATTGTTATGACCTATTATTTTGTTGTTGTTTCTGGTGGTGTTGGTGGTATGTGTGCATGAGTATGTGTGTGTGTGTGTGTGTGTGTGTGTGTGTGTGTGTTTGTGATTCCCTTCTATTCACTTTGCTTGTGTGAAATTATTTATTTCTAGTGTTTTCAAGGCTGTAGTTAACTACCTTCCTTTGTCTAGATTGTTTTATTACCATTTGAAGAGCTGGATTTGTAAATACATACTGCTTAAATTTCTCTTTACAATGAAATATCTAAAGTTTGCTGAGCATATCAGACATTTGGGCTGGCATATGTGGTCTCAGACTTTCTAGAAAATCTTTTCAAGGTCTTCTGGCATTTAGAGTCTCCATTAAGAAGCAAGATCTAGTTGTATTAGATGTGCATTTTAATGTTACTTGGTATTCTTCCTTTGTAACATTTTGCTATTATTCTTGTACTGTATAATTTGTATTTTCTTACTAAGTGATGAGGGGGCTTTTGTCTAGTCTAATTTGTGTTCGGTGTGTTTCTTGTACATTTATAGGTGTCTCCTTCTTTAGGTTAGAAAATTGTTCTTCTATTATATTGTTGAAGATTATTTTTGTGCATTTGTGTTAGCATTATCCTTCTTGTACTTCAAGCAGTAACACTAAATAAATTCATACTCTGAAATATCTCATTCCACGGGGGAAATTTATGTTCAATAGTGTAAACCATAGTTTTAAAAATATAAAATTATGGTTAAGGAGGCCATAGGCACAAGGTAGAAACTGGCATGGACCCAAACTCTCTTTTCAACATTTGTGTTTGCACACCCATACAAATAATGCTTTCAACCTGAATCATAGAAATCTTTCTTTTCACTGAATTTTGGAGAATGAAGAGACTCATATGCTGAATATAAGGGACAAAGCCAAGATATTTATGCTTTTCAATCTAATACTCTCAAAATTTTATGAAAGTGTGAGTAGAAAGAATACAAGAACCAGAAGATATGGAAAGAGTTTAAAATACCTTCTTCTGCCCAGGGCTTAGTGGTTGTAGTCATTTTACAGAATCTGTGAATAACTGCAGTGGGTTTGCACAAGAATGCTATCAACAGTCAGGTCTGGGTAGATGAAGGGCTTTGGGAATTCTAATCCTCCATAGTGAGTTATTTGCTACCTATGGATTTAGGGAGAGTAGCAGCCATTGTCTCTAGGAGTGGAGGTCCACCAAGCTCCAGTGGAAATACATATAACCCTGGTTAAGCTAAATGAGTCACAAAACAAAACCAAGTTTCATGAAGCTGGGAAAAAAGCAAATAGAGAGATGCAGTATTTGGTAGGTTTTGGGAGAAAGACAAGAGATGGTATGGGTTAAGAGCAATCATATTACACTTATATCATATATAAAATTGTTAATATAATAAAAGAAAAAAAAAGTGTCCAAATTGAAATGAATCAATTTTTATTTCTACAAAAGGAATCACTCTAGATATTTTTTTTTCTTTCTAAATCTATGTGTGTTGGTGGAGGCTGCTTGATTGTTTCCAGCCACCCAGACTGAAAATAACCACATGGAAACTGTTGTAATTAAATCATGGCTTGGCCTAGCTTCTCATTGCTTATTTCTTATATCTCAAACTAGCTCAACTCCATTAATTTGTGTATCACTACGTGGCTATTGCTTGCAGGGTAAAGTTCCATACAGTGTCCAGACTCTGTCTCCTGTTTGGCTATGTGGGGCTTCTTCCTGATTCTGCCTAATATCTCTACATATCTCTTCCAGCCTGGCTATATTCTGTTAATCCATTGGAAGAAAACAGTTTCTTTATTAACCAATGACAATAAAACATTCCTAGTATGCAGAGGAGAATCACACATCAGATAAGAACTCTTAATTAGCTTAAAAAGAGCTGACATAGTTTTTTTTTTAACAAAAATCATTTCAAATAGTTTCAATGTATATATCTGTAAAATGACATTATGAAGAGAAAACACAACAGCTTTAAACATTTTCAATAATGGGTCATAGTTTTTTTTTTTTAAACTTTAAATCACTTCAATTCAATTGAAAGATTATTCTTTCCGTTGGCATGTATGATTTGATAAGTCATATTTATATTTCAAAATGTTGACTTGGTCCAAGAGAAATCACTGGAGTGAATGCATGTGCCTTTTTTAAGTTTTAGTTTATGTTTTTTTTTTTCTAAAAGTTAATGTTCATATGTCCTTTCATAAAGATGTGATTTTCCTGACTGACTTACAGGAAGAATAACAGCTTAAATTCTTTTGTTCACAGAGATTTAATGTCCCATTGTTTGGTTTTACAGCACTGTGAATTAATTAAATACACATGGTGGTACAAAAGAACAAAAGTGATTATGAAAGACCTGTCAGACACTGTTAAAATATTTCTACTTTAATTACTTCTCAAAAATATTTTACCATAATTGTGATGAATGGAATTATTTATCTTTAGAAATCACATTTTAGATGTAAAACATGTTTTAAGTGCATACTGCTATAAAGTAATATGTTCCTACTTTGCAGACAATGAACCACCAGAGTCATACGTTAGTCTCATTGGAAATAGAAAACAGTCATGAGAAAACATATTTGTGTGTGTGTGTGTGTGTGTGCATGTGCTTGTATGTATACTTTTCTTCATATATATCAGAAAATATAGGAAACTTTGGAAATATTATACACAAAAATTATATTTGAAGTCTGGAAGAAGCATGGGAATATGAGATCATAATTCCATTGCACCAATCGCTGACTCAATGGCTTCATATCCCACAGAGTATTTTGAATAAAAAATAAGGAAAAAATCTATTTAAAAACCGTATCAAAAGTACTTAAAAATAAATTTTCTATGCTTAGTGGTATAAATTTTGGGCTGGAGTAATAAATATTGTAAAATGTCTATACTGTTAATAATTGTCATAGAGATTAGATGTTTTTCCAAGCAAAATATCATTGACATTCTTCAATGTAACAGAAAACTATGTAATGCAAAAATTAATTTCAAAATGAATCAAATAGCTAAATATGAAATGAAATCTGAAAATCTCATGTAAGAAAACTGGAAATATGACACGACCTTAAATTGAGACAATGTTTTCATATAGAATCTTAAAAGCATAGTATAAAAAGCCACATATAAAAAAAAAGAGAGAGTAAAGCTATTGAGGAATTTTCAACATAGCACATGAGAAAAATCAACAAAATAAGATGAGAACCTATAAAATGGAAAAAAAAATATTTTTGTCAGTATATCTGACGTGGGGATAGTATTTAATATACAGAAAATATTCACTTGACTAAACAACACATCAGATATTTAAAATATAGTTGAATAAATGCTTCAAATTGTTCAATTTAGACAAAATTTCAAAAAAAAAGTTCATCATCAAAAGAGCCTGTTGAATATTTATTTTCCTTACAGGGTTATATAACATTTGCTTTAAATTGCCATGCATTTTAAATTTCCATAATAATTTCTAATTGGCTAAAATGTGTTTATGTTATTGAGTTTAATGTAATCAAAGCAAAAAAAAAAAAACAAGGAAGTAAGTTTTATCCAAATAATCTGAATCACTAGCACAGAAGTGTCCAATACAGCTATAAGACATTATTCTGTATTTATTTACTATAGTAATTTCTCTTTGTAATTTTGGTACTTATTGTAGTTTTCTACTTCATCATGAACTACTGAGTCATAAATGGAGATGATAGGAAGAATTCTCTCTCTCTCTTTTTTTTATTTTTTTGAGATGATTCTGAGTAAGTTTACGTTCCTCTCAAACTCAATTTGCTGGTGTATGAAGTTAGTTAGATCTGGACTACTTACCAAATTTTCTCTTACATGGTTAGAAATCTCCAATGTGGATAAATTATTGGGATTAAAACCTTGATATTTATAAAGGAGAATCTCATTTGTTAACACAGTTTTAACAGATTAAGTCTTTATTTTGATCTAAATGCATTCTTTTTTCTGGGTCCCTAAATCAATTAACTTGTCTCCTGAATCTGTGAAAACCCCTTATATTTTAGTTAAAAAAAAAAAAAAGCAAAAACAAAAGCAAGGCAGTGTGGTTTACTGGATGATCTTCCCACAAAAAAAAAGTCATTGACACATTTTGTAAATAGGTGCTGAGTATCTGCAGAGGTTCCTGTATTAACTCTTCAGTCCTTTTAACTATCCTCACAATATGCTTGTCAGTGTACCTAAAAGTCTGGTAGCTAGGTTCCAACATAAAGCACTTAAAGAGGTGTTTATGGAAATGTAACCAGTCTGGCAGGGATGAGGTTTCTCTTAGAAGAGATGTGTCCTTCTGCTTGGCTATTAGATCACTGAATGAATGGACACAAAGAAACTGATATTTTCCCAGTAATTTCATGCTGTGGGAAGGAAAGCCCGCACTGAAGGCAGCCAAAGGAGTAACTTGTCTCACTGAGAAAGATGTACATCTTGTTAGATAATCTTTTATGAAAGAGGTGAGCCAAGACAATGATGACTGAGACCTGTGCTTAATAGCACAGACCTCTTTCTTTCTGTTTAAATTGTATTCTCATGTGAGGACAACCTAAATAGTCCTGAGTCACTGGACATCTCTTTTTTTCACTCTGAGGACATTGAAGGAATTTTATTTTTCCACTATTCACCATTACATTTTTAAAAAGTGGCTTGTTTGTGGAAGATAGCCCAGATTGGCCGGTTAGAATTTAGGCTCCTACTTTCATAACTCTCATTCCTTTTATCACAGGAGGCCTCACATTGCATCCTTCTTTAATAACCCACACTTCCCAACTCTGAATGTAAAATCAAGCAGTAATATTTATTATCTCCCCAAAATATCTTTTATTATATTTTTATATTTGTTAATTTTATTTTTTATGTATAAATACTTTGTCTTCATGTAGGTATGTGGACCATGTGAATGTCTTGGTCTCGGTCTCACGAAAGTCAGGAGAGGCCATTGGGTTCCATTAAACTGGATTTGTGAATGGATGTGAGCTAGCATGTGACTTCTGAGAATTAAATCTGAATCCTCTGCAGGAAAGCCAGTGTTCTTAGACACTAAGACATCTCCCAGCCACACTCATTTTTAGTGTTGGTGTTTTTGAAATACAAACTTGACCAATTTTAATGTTTTATCTCTATTTTTCAAATGTTTAAAATCAGAAATAAATGATAGATTTACCTTACCTCTCACAATCCATGGTAAAACAAAATCTTTTGGTTTCATTTTAGCATATATTAGAAGTAAATGCAAGTTCAGTTCTCTAAGGAAAAGAAAAACCTGTATGTTGGAATTGCTTCATCTTGTCATCCTGTTTTATAGAAGCCACAGCCAAAAAAAAAAAAAAATAAAAAAAAAAAGGTTTGATTTTTGGAAGTGAATAATTTAGAAAAAATAGTATATGGAAATAGACCTGCTATAATTCAAAAGGGAAAAGTTAGTTTTATTTTAAATATGGTTATATTCACATGATCAAAGCTGTTATACTCTTTTGTTTTCATATAGAGCATATGCCAGTAGGTCTTTTTATAGCTTTCAGGAATGTACTGGACCTTTTCTGTGCACACACTGAGTACTTTCTCTTCCTTCCCTCTCACTTTCAAATCTTATTTGTAGTGCTGCTCCTATACACCAACAATTGGAATATCTGCTTCCACAACTTTTTCTGAATTTTACTGAACTATGTTTCTCCAAGTCTCCTCAAGTTAAGCATGTTACAGGAATTTATGGTTTTTGTTGTTGTTGTTTTGTTTTGTAATTTGCCCCCAAACCTGTTCTCCCACTGAAGTTCCTTTTCAGAATTTCTTTCAAATTATATTAGCTAAAATAGTCTAGATTTTGTATCTTCATCTCGTACTGTGCTATATTGGTTGTGTCAAACTGAACTGTTAATCTCATAAAATAGTCTCCACAATACAAAAAATTAAGTCAATTTTGTTTATTATTGCATTGCCAGTACCTTTTTACAGTGCTTTTATTCAATATATTTCATTAAATCATTCACAAAAATATTTTGCTAAATATTTTTAATTATTCTTAGTTCTGATTTTTTTCTTTAAAAATAACGAACACATAAATGCAAATTGAGTCCAGAAATGCAGATGCAGAAGAAAAAGTACAATAAATATTTTAAGATCTTAAACAATCAGAATTGTGAAAAAAAATCAGTGTTCTTGTAATTTTAGATGGTTTTTGAGTGATTTAGGAATTGTGGAAGCTCTTTTCCAGAAGGCAGTCCTAAGTTCAGGGCATCTTTGACTACATAACACAAAAGGAGTCAGTGGATAATAATACACTTACACTAAGAAATGACAAAATAGCCCCACACACATTCACACACACACATTTGTTACTAGCAGTAGAGACGCTGAATCGTCGAACCGAAATAACATGCTATTTTGATCTGCCTAGTGTCAATGCTGGTGACCTCAATTGATAAACTTTAATTGAACAAAATATTAATGCACGATAAATCATTTGTAGATATAAAATTTGTAGAATACATACTGAGTGATTGCTAAAATTTAAAGAAAAAATGTATTCTCATATTTTAATAATAGTTTATTCTAGATGAAATACAAATGTGGGGAAAAGCAACAATATTAATACATAACATGCTTTTTAGTAGTCATTATGAGTATATCATATCTGCAAGCAACTGCAAAATTTTATATTAGAAAAGTAAAATTAAGTAAAATGTTTTAAATGTTATATATTGTACAATGTACACATAATACATACAGTTTGTCAAAATGAGCTAAAGTACAAATTTAATTTAAATCTCTGCATATATAAATTCCTATAAAGAGAAGTGGATTTTAATTACAATATTCTGGCTTAGGGAAACAGTAAAAGTTGTCAGGAAACATATAATGAGTTTTTAGCATGTGAATGTCCTCCTTTTATGTGTTCACAAAAATACAAGTGACAAAAACTAACCAATTAAATAGAAATTAAACAATTCTGTATATATATATATGCATAGATACCATATATACAAAAAAAGATAATAAAAATCTAAATATGAGCCAATAACCAAAATGTGTCAAAGAGCAACAGACATGGCTAATTTAAATCTGTCATTCTTATATATCTCAAATACAAACTTTGAAAAAATGCATTAATTACATTGTTTACTGGGGCTAGAGGGATGGATCAGTGCTGAAGAATAATGGCTCTCACTGAAAACCTGGTTTCAATTACCAGCACCCAAATGGCATCTCCTAGCTGTCTAGAAACTATAGCTTCTGAGGACACAAAACCCTCACATAGTTATGCATGAAAGCAAAACACCAGCACACATAAAATAAATACATCTTTAATAAAGGCCAATGTTTATCTCTTTAGACCAAAAATTAGATTAAAACCTTAATGTTCTTCAAGCATAGTAACTTGTTGGATATATAAAGGAAATTCAGAAATTTTCATAAACTTTATTAACAATATTTAAGTTATTTCAATACTATAATGTGTAGTATATTTTATTTTCAGAGTTAAATGTGTGCAGTTGTAAGAGAGAGGACGATATCATAAGTGAATAACATAATAACTAGATGATTTCATGGACAGTTAAAAATATGGTGAAGAGAGTCTTCCTATATCTGTTTACTTGCCTAATTCTAGTTTTCATGGCTATATCTCTGAAAAATTGTTTTCATTTACATGTCTCATGGTAAAAGTCAACATTCTCCATTATGAATTTAATAACATTGAACATGGCCTCTAAATTCTTAATATATGCACTTAAGATCTTCCTGAGGATTGCAGAACAAAGTGACCTTACAGCATTGCTGCATAATTGGCTCTCTCATTTCCTAGAAAATTTCAAATTTATTACCTCAGCATGAAACTTTTCCATCTCCTAGCTCATCAGAAATGACTAACCAAAAAGTTTGCTGTCTGTTTGCTTCATGCATCCTTAGAAATGATATGATATTAAAGCAAAAATAAAAAAAATATGTTTTCCATATACTTGGTTCAGCAATGTCTCTTCTGATTGTGATTAGAATCACATATAATGTCATTCATTCCCATTGCCCTTTCAGCCATAAATGGGTCCTGATGGGAGTGGTTGTGTGACACTGATCAGTTTATGACCTTAGGCAGCTTTGAAGTAGGACAACATCCCAAACCCACACAATATTTCATTTTACAAATTATACTTGAAATCATGACTGTTCTTAAAGGTTTTAAGTTCCTTTTCCATTCACCTATTCTTTTTTTCTATCACCCATCCTTATTTTCGTTCAAATTAAAATGAATGGTGTAATTGTGATACATTCTCAGGCTATTTAGAATAGTTTGATTGCTTGGAAGAGGAGCAGCGATAAAGAGCTCTCTTGTTGTTTTTATATGTGGGCTTTTTAAAAATGGAAAATAGTTAATGAGCTTAAGGGGATTTTTCCTAAAAGGCCAAAAGGATGAAAAATACTAGTAATCAAGATATATTTAATGAAAGATGTCCAAGTTTCCACAATAAATTATCATAGTTCTGACTATAATTACAATTATTTACAATTGTCAAGGTGTAACATTCTGAAAAGATGAATAAGCATATGCCTTAAGAAGATTAAAAAGCAACTCTGTATCTACTCAGATCACTGAAAGTAAAAATTTCTTTTAGAAAAGGTTACATGTGTGATTTTGTGTAGATCTGTTTTTGAACAAGCATTGAGATAAAATTGCATTCACTGTCAGTTCCACATGTGTTTGAATGATTATTTTCTGTTTATTTCAGTTTTTTTCTAAGTTGCCCAATCTGCACAGGCAGGCTGGAAACCAAATAAGGACTGCATGTTTTGTGTTTTACCTTACTTGCTGCTGTGACAAGGTAAATTAAAAGATATCATCAATCATGAAGCAGAAAGGCTGATCAATAAATAGGTCCAGGCTGGAAGTGAGCAAAACACATCCACAGTAATCTTCTTCCAATGAGACAACTACTATAACTACTACAGCCTTCCCCAAGAACAGGAGAATCTATGAAAAAAGAGGTCAAACAGAACAGCCTCTAAAACAAAACTTGTATTCAAACCCCACACTGACCATGGTGGTTATATTTGGAATGCTAGAACTCTGAAGACTAAGGCTAGAGATTTATCATTAATTCAAGTTTATTCTGAAGTAAAAGTTCCAGGCATGGTTATATTACATATTGTTACCATAACTCAAAATAAGTGTAAATATTTAAATAAATAAGTTCTAGTAAATATCTAAGCACTATGGTTAAGTATAAAATAATTATTCAAAATGCAGTAAAGAGCTTCGAACTCAAACATTCCTGCAACCAGGGCATAACTAATATAGAACCAACATACATTATGGATAAATAACCTTTCATATCTAAGTGAATATTCTTGTTCTAAGCAGATTTAATACACAAAGAATTGATTTTTACCACAACATGTAAATAAAATGTATCATAGCATAGAGTATGCTTTGTGACTGAACCACAGAACATATCAAGTTTAAATTAGTGTCTCCACATAGCATCAAAGTAAGTTTACACTTAAAGCTGTGTTTAGTAACCACTTCCTATGCCCTTTATTAGTACATTTATGATCATTGAAAGTTGTAAGAACTGGGTATGATGATCATTGCTCTATTATCACTCTACTTAGCTAAGACTAAATTTGTGTATTGTAAAATCACTTGGAAAGACAATAAATCTGTGACATAGGGAATCAGAGCACAAACATTATACATGAGGGAGAAGGATACTCTAAAGTTATATCCATTTTAAAGCTGAAAAATAAATAAAATTTAAATACTAAAATGAAAAGGGACATCAGAATCATTAAAATTATAAAAACCAGGAAAAGACTTTTTTTAAAAGATATAAAAAACAATTCCTATTTTTACAAGTTGTTCGTGTAGATTATATTCATTTTAATTTGAACCAGCACTATGAATCAAATGTTGTCCTCCAGCACACTGGAAAGAAGTATCTAAGTATTTACTCACTTGAGTCCAAAGCACATTTGGATGAAGGAGGCAATCTTTCACACCCTTGAGGATTCCTATCCCAGAATGGCCTACAACTCATTCCATATGATTTGTGGACTAAGCCGGGCGGTGGTGGCACACGCCTTTAATCCCAGCACTTGGGAGGCAGAGGCAGGCGGATCTCTGTGAGTTCGAGACCAGCCTGGTCTACAAGAGCTAGTTCCAGGACAGGCTCCAAAACCACAGAGAAACCCTGTCTCGAAAAACCAAAAAAAAAAAAAAAAAAAAGTAAAAAAAAAATGATTTGTAGACTAATAAGTTAATTGTTCACAGGTGTAAACTGTGACCTTAACATCCTTTACAGTGATTAAAGCTCCTACATTTTATTTATTACATTTTTTTTCATTCTAAGCAGAAGAAAATAATTCACATGAATGGAAAACAGTTATTATATAAAACAATCTGAAAGGAGATATAGTGTTTGAGTAGCTTATGGTAATTTTGGAGATTGTAAATGAAGCTGAAACTTTGCAGGGAGTTTCATATTTCCTAATATTTAAACAGAATAACACCCACATAAGGAATTTATGCCATATAAATGTCCACATAGTAAATTAATAAATATTTCCCAAATTCATATTTTGTGTACTTCTAATTTAAATTAGAGTGAGAGAACTAGTGTTTTAGAGGAGTATTTTAATTTACGTGGCAGTACATTTTATATATAACTGTAGAGAAAGAAAATTGAAAGTAAACATGCTGTTTTGCCAGGTAGATAAGTGTATATATTTACTCTCAGATTTTATTATTTTTGACTTCTTTGTAAAAATAAAAATGATTAAATATGTTCTACAAATTTTGTTTCCAGTCAGAATTTCCTGAGAAAATTCAGAGAAACACATAGGCTCATTAATACTTAATCTTGTTCATTTATAGAATGGCAGAGCTTGTGGTGAGTTCCATTTAGAAACAGGCCACTCCTGGACAGTTGGTGAAAAGAAAAGGCATAGATTTCATGTGATGAAGCAACCAGTACTTGTAAGGGACTTCTGGAACAGTTTTAGGTTTCTGAAAATTCTGATACTAATTACACTGCAATTTCCTGATCCCTTATCCTATTTTCATTCTGCATACATCACTTGAATTTTCAAAGAAAAATAAAAAGGAACAAAATTTTCTCAAGATAGACTTGAATAAAAGATAAGTGACTTTTGGATGATTTGTCTTAATATTTTCTACTTTCCTAAAACCGGGTAGCTACATTCTATAAAGATATATACAATATACATTTTATTGGTTTAATTATGTTTTTTAAGGTTTAAACAGATTTAACATTTTACTAAAATATTAAGAACATATTGTTTGCTTAATCAAATTCAAAATCAATTAAAAGTAAAAATCAAGATATTTTCTTTTCTCAATACTGTATTTTTTCATGACTAGAAATCTGTCTTCTCCTAACTCTCCAGGTGAGAAATGTGTTTTGTATCAGTAATATTTTTCCTATGATGTTAGTTTAAAGATTTCATTGCCTTTAAAATATCTAAATACTTAATAAATTTTAATACGCTCTTAATAGCATATTTATTTAACTTTTACATTTCATTCCATCATAAATATCTATGATTAAATTTGTTTTACCTCTTTTAAGTAGGAACACTTTGAGTTAATATATTAAAGGGGATTTTTGCATCAATTTATTTCATATTCCTAATTATTTTACAGTGATCTTTCTTAAGCAGACAACATTGTTTACCCCTAACAACTTTCAAATGCTTGATAACACTTGTAGCAGAATGTAAAGTTTACCTGTAATCTGTAGTGTTTATTTCTTGACATTATTTTAAAACATTCTAGATTTATTTAATTTATATTTCAGTTGTTAAGTTTCTATTTCTAATTCTGACTGAATATTTTTTGTGTTTTTTTTAATATTTCTACTCAAAGCTGTGTGAATTATCTCAGTATTATGTAATTCAAGATTACTTTCCATCTTCTGTTAAGTAGAAAATGCTTCTTTAATCAAACACTATTATTTCTAATTAAAGTGATGTCTAATGATTCACTAACAAAAGAGAATAGGGTTATCTTTGTTGTACTAAAGTAAGACTTTATATAAACTGTTATGGTTCCTAAGAAAAAGGAAAACAGAAAGCTACATAATCTTTATCATCCAAGTGATCAGATAATAATACAAAGCTCATTTTTAATTACAAAAGTGAGAGATGGTATGGATTACTCTCCTTTTAAATTGATTTTATTTTCTTTAATTTCCTTGAGAAGTCCCTGACTTTGTTTTCCTACCTTCACCACATAGCTTCATAAATTCATTTACTTTTGCTCTCTACTATGTTCTTTTCTTTGCAAATACAATTCTTACAGATCACTAGAGCTCGACTATGCACAATACCTATTTTTTATTTTGTATAGATGCCATGCAATGTGAATCACAAGACAGCAGGAAAGGAATAATAATGAACCCATTTACAGTAACATGGGCTCATTATCATGCCAGCTGCTGATATTCTCCAGCAGTGAATTCTTCCTGGCAAACAGCGTCCCAAGAGAAAGTCTTCAGTCTGACTAAAGAAAATAATACTACTTTGTACATGTCTCTTGAAATCTGGCACTTTTTGATTTAGCAATAATAGAACTTTAAGAAAAACTATATTTGAATTTTCAGTGATAGGTGCTTTTTAATCAATATATTTTAAATAAATTTATTTAATGTGTATATAATTTGTGTATATATGCATATCAAAAAATAATTTTGCCCAAACTAGCTTTATTATTGCATAGGAATTTTATTTGTGTTATGAATCCCCATGATTCACATAGATCTGCACAACATCCATATAAAATATCAATTTCATTTTAGAGTACAATAAATCATACACTGTTTTAGAGAATCAGCCCTCACATAGATATATTACATGCAAGTACAAATGCATACATTTTCCTATTAATGTGTTCACATCTTAACAGCCATTGTCAGTTTCATTAAATACAAAAACCCTTTGACACTCCATTTCACAATTCATTGTTTTAATACTCATCTAATTAGACTTTGATCCTAAGGCACTAAAGTGAGTGATGTCCCTTGCAGATATCATCTGACTGTCACAGCTTATTTGACTTCTTTCAAGATACATGGTAGGCATGAGATGGTGATATTCTTCCTAGAATATTCACAAGCCTACTTAAAAAGAAAAAAAAAATCAAGAAGTAAATTGTGGGCTCTATGTTTCTTTACACCACGTGTAACATGAAGATTGGTGCTGTAGGAATCATACAGCCAACAGCCTTTAAGTTATCTGCCCACTAGGGTGTGGCCTTTTATACTATTTGTGCCAGTGCAAAGCATGCATCTGGCCTCTTTTCTTCCTGCAAGATTTGGTTCTGTTCTCTTTTCCAGAAGAGGACTCTGATTTGTGAGTCTACCTCTAAATAAACAATTGTCTGTTATTCTCAGTTCTGAGCTAGTATGAGATTTATTTTAAGTGATCTTCTTCAGATTAGTATGAATGCAAGTTGTTACTTTGTAGACAGAAGTTTTTGTTCCACCTAGACCCTTAGCCATTCAATCCCAAATAAACACACAAAGGATTATATTAATCACTAACTCTTTGACCTATTTCCCAGGCTTGTTACTATCTTTAATGACTTAATTCTTATCTATGTGTAGCTTCATGGCTTTTCTTACAGTAAGGCATTATCATCTTGTTTCCTCTGAAATGTAGTTGACTCCGGCTGGTGACTGACTCTCTGCCTTTATTTTTCCCAGAATTCTCCTTGTCTGGTTGCCCTGCCTATACTTCCTGCCCGGCTAAAGGCCAGTCAGTGTTTTATTAAACCAATATGAGTGACAAATCTTTACATTATACAAGAGCAGTAGCCCTCATCACTTCTTTATAATATATTAAGTATTTTAATTCCTTAAAATCATTTAAAATTATATTTTTGAACCTAAACTGTACACTATTGTTGAGTACATAGCAAGCAAAATGATTATAGTTATATATTTAGGTTCTATTCTGCATAAATAATATGACATTCTCTTATGTATCATACTATCATTTTTTCCCATTTGGCAAATAATTCTGAAATACTGAGGATGTAACATGGTTTTCTTAAAACAAAAATGATAATTTCAAAGATGTTCTTATCTTAAGAGAAACCAAGGTCAAAATTTTGAGATGTTGTTCACATGTTTAGAAAAATTATAACACAGTAAAAACATGAAGCACAGTTATTTTAATTTCCTCATATACTAACAAGAATTTATTTATTTTTCCTAAATTGAGTTACTTTGTTGGAAATAAAAATTTACACACATAACAGACTCTAAGTTAGTTGGAGAATGTCAAAGAATTCTAAAAATGACACCCATTTTAAATAGATCATACTGTATTTCATTATGTAAGAGCTATCAAATACTTCCATGAAGTCAGATTCCCCTCTGTAGGCTATGAATGGTTTTTTTTTAAACAGTGGTTAATAAAGAATCTGCTTTATCCTATAGCATGGCAGAATATACCCAGTCATGAGGTATATATAGAGAGTAAGCAGATCAGAGAGATGCCATGGAGCTGCCAATGGAGAAGTACACACCAGAACCTTACCAGTAGGCCACAGCCTCATGGTGGTACACAGATTAATAGAAATGGGTAAATTTAAGGGATAAGCATTAGTCAATAAGAATTCTGAGCTAAATTGACCAAGCAATATTGTAACTGACATAGTTTATGTGTGATTATTTGGGTCTGGATAGCTGGAAATAAAAATGTAGCCTCCATTTATGAAACAACATCCACTATATGGAGCATGGATCCATATAAGACCTAAAAAGTGGCTTAAAGGGGGGAGTTCTAGACCAACAGCAAAAGGAGTCAATTTCAGCTTCTTATTTGCCACATTTTTTTTTTTTTCTAATAGGCTCTGTTTGCTGGCAGAAAGCAGAGGCTTACCTTTAAGAGCAAGTATCCTGGTTTATATTGACAGAATGGCAGGAACAGCTCTGGCTCTTTTTCGAGATAGTGCTACAGAGTGCTTGAATGGGGTTTGTGAGCAGTATGTTAAAGATTACTTGATAGAAACATAGACACACGCATCCCTGGAACTGGTGTGCTGTGCATGGTTCACAGAGGTGGTGAATATGCCTCCAACATGTTGGGTGGGGTAGAACAAATACGCAGGGCCATTGAGTTGGTCCTTGAAACATCCACGTAGCATTTTTTACCAGGCCCTTCTGGTCAAAAAATGACTACAAATATGCAGTAATGACAGATTCAAACAAAGATAAACCTCTGAACAGTTCACAGGATGTTTTAAAATGTACATAGGCTTGGGAGAGTAAAAGCAATTATAAAAATAGTCTTATAAGAAACAGTAAAAGTAATATAAAAGAATACAAATAGTCATAGGTTACAGGAATAAATAAAAATAAGGCACAGAAATATGCAAAATTCAGAGGGTCTGGATTATGAATATTATTATTATTTTTTTTAAGTTTGGATTTAGAGAGACATTGAAGAAGAACTGTGGGTGACTGTCCAGACAGTGAGATGTTTCTTTTAAATTAGAATTTTGGAAGTTGCTTACAATGCATTTATGTTTACTTAGGCAACATTATAACGTTCTGGAGTCTTTGAAGAATTGAACACAGATAGTTATAGTGATAATTTTCTTAGTTATGATAACAAATTAATTAGATATGAAACTTTAGAATCACAGAGATAGGATAGAGGGTGCAAAAGTGGACTGCTCATTGACTCCTGCCTGCCCAAGACCCAAATCTTAATACAGAAACCATATTAATTACCAAACTGATTGGCCTATTATTTCAGGCTCCTTATTAAGTAATTATACCATACATCTTAAATTATATCATTTCTATTAATCTGTGTATCATCATGAGGCTGTGGTCTATCAGTAAGATTCCAGCAGTTGCATTTTCCTTCTTAACAGCTATATTGCATCTACTTTACTCTTCCTACCCTCTCTCTCTCTAAATAGATCACCATTCAGATTTCCCACCTGGCTTCACTCTGCAAAGTCATTGGATGAAACAATTTTATTCATTAACCAATGGTACCATCTGTAAATGTGTTGCTTTTATTTGTTAGTGAAAAAGCTGCTTGAGCCAATGGCTGAGCAGAATAAAGCCAGGTGGGAAATCAGAACACACACACAAACACACACACACACACACACAGATAGAGAGAGACAGAGAGACAGAGAGACAGAGAGACAGAGACAGAGAGACAGAGAGAGTAGAGTCAGAGAGATACTATGTAGCTGATGAAGGAGATAGACACCAGATGGAATCTTACCAGTAGGCCACAGATTCATGACAATACATGGGTTAATATAAATGGGTTAATTCAAGATGTAAGAGTTAGCAAGGAATTTGACTATTCTTTTGGCCCAGACAGCTTTACTCATCAAGTAATAAAAGCAAAACAAACACCAATGGACCTCCCATATCAAGAGGATAAAATAATTTCCTTAACTTGTCACAAGTAAATGGACTAAATATTATAAGAATAATTCTTGCTTAATAACTGTTTTTATATGTAATTGTCTATGTTAAAGTTTAAACCTTTTTTATTTAGACAGAAAATCAGAGATGATGTGTGATTCCCTTCTGTATGCTATGAATATATTTTATTACCATTGGTTAATAAAGAAGCTGCTTCAACATATAACATGGCAGAATATAGCCAGGCTGTAAGAGATATAGAAAAAGAATAAGTAGAGTAAAAAAGATGTCATATAGCTGCCAGAGTAGGACACACCAGAATCTTATCAGTAGGCCACAGTCTCATTGCCAAACACAGATTATAGAAATGATTTAATTTATATGTAAGAGTTAGTTTAAAAAATACTGAAGTAATAGGCTAAGCAGGATCTTAATTACCATAGTATCTGTCTAATTATTTGGGTCTGGGTGGCCATGAATGAAAGTGCAGTTTCTTTCTACACTTCATGTCTATTTTTAAGTATTTGGCTTAAGTATGTAAATATAATATTAAAATACTACAGATCAAATTTAAGAGGTACATTTATTTTATTTCTTAAAATATACATTTCTTAACATGTCAACATTTTAATATATTGTCATAAACTTTGACATTCTTCTTTCTTTATAAAAGCCAGCATTTCAGAATGGGGTTCAACACATGTAAGATATAAGAGATGGCAGGAAAATTTGGCACTGATGAGTTGTATATCATTTTTCTCTAATATATTACTTACAAGAAGCAAATATATTTTTTCAATTGTCAATTTATTTTCATGCCTCAATTTTAAAATATATAAATTTCCTAGGAAATTAAAACAAATTATAAGGGAGTATTCACTTATGAATAAAATTAAAATAATTTTAAATAAGGAGTAGAATGTACATGGCACTGCACTATGAATTGCACTTTCAGACATGATATTTGTAGGATGCAGTGCCAATCTGCAATAGATAATTTGGCAATGAAGCATCTAGCATCTTGCAAAGTTCTTTAAGAATTTTTTCTTGGCAATTTTCTTAGTTTCTTCTACATTTTTTCACTTGATAATGCATTTTAAAAGTCTATGAGTTACTTGGCTAAAATTTAAACTGTGTTTTTTTTCACTTTAAATAAATGTTGCCCTTATCAAGTCAAATGCTTTGTGTAAGTCCCTCAAAAGTTCACTAATAATCTGAAAAATGGAAAACAGAGTTAAGTATATAGAAAAGTACAAAAAATCTTTAAGTTTTATTCTGCACAAAAACTCAACTCCAAGTGAATTAAATATCTTCACATAAGACCAAATACCCTGAATCTGATACAGAAAAAGTAGCTGTATGTTTGAACTTCCTACAGCAGGAAAGAGCACAGGACCTTGGTTATGTAAACATATAAGCCAACACTTCATGAAGAGAAACTCATTAAAATGATAAAGTTCCTGTACCCAAAAGGACACATTAATTAAAGTAATAAGGCAACATACAATACTGAAAATAATAGTTAACATCTCATATAGGATTTCCATCTAGAATATATTTTTTAAAAGCTCCAAATATAAAAATCAAGAAAACAGTAAAAACTCTATCATGAGACTAAACAGAGTTTTCAAATTATGAATTACAAATCACTAAGAAGCATTTTAAAACTATTCAACATCCTTAGCCATGAGGAAAATGCAAATTCAAACAACTTTGAGGGTTCCTCATATCCCAATCAGAATAGTGATGATCCAAATCATAGCAGATGCTAGAGAGGATTAGAGACAAAAGTAAACACTCACAATTTTGTCAAAGTAAACACACACAGCCAATATGGCAAATAGTCCAGAGCATCTTCAGAAAACTAGAAATAAGTACCACATGATCTGTATATATCACTTTTAGGCAAATACATAAAGAACTGCAGACAGCTTCTAATGTACATTCATTACTGATCTTTTTACTGTTAGGAAATTAAAGGAGACAGAAGTCATCAACTGATGAATGGAAAAAAAAGTGATACATTTAACTGTTAATACAAATGTGATTAACACACACACACATATATATGTTGTAACTAACATATATACATATATGTATATACACATATATGTTGTAACTAACATATATACATATATACAAATATATGTTATACAGTTGGAATAACTCATTATGAGTGAGATAACCAACACAAAAAGACAAATGATACAGGTTTTTCTCTTATTTGTGAATGTCAGCTATGAATGTATGTATATGAGTATCTAATTTGGAATTCCCATAGACATCAAGTGATGAGTATGAAATTTAGGGTTTTCAAGTGAGGGGAGATAGAAAGGAATGAAGAAGAACCCCCTAGTAAGGGTTAGAAGATATGACAGATGTGAGAGCATCATAGAGGAGGGAATAAAGGGAGAGATAACTAACACTGAAGACGTTCCTAAAAGTCATATGTAAACCTAATACTGTGAAAGCTTCTTAAGTATGTGTTTAAAGGTAATTAAGCTATAGCTGAATGACAATGACCCTACTAGACACAAGGTGCCACATGCAAAACACGATGAATGCAATAAATAATTTCCTTTTAAGGTGATGGTCAGAAAAGACCCATAGACTTCCAAGCATTACAAGATATTTCCAGTGTTTCTGTTTACCTTTCAGAACTTGATAATAAAATTTTATTACTGTGATGGGGGACAATTCTGTGTTCTCCACTAGCCAGACAGCAAGTAGAAGTGGAGAAATGAGAACAGGAGTATTCTGGGAAGAAGAAATCTCCCTCCACAGTCCCGCTTTGACCACAGAAGAAGAAAGATGTGACATACACTGCCAAAAAAGATACTGAGCCATGTGGCTAACATAGATAAGAATAATGGGTTAATGCAAGTTATAAGAGCTAATACAAAGTCTGAACTAATGGGTCAGTTTATAATTAATGCAGACTCTCTGTGTGATTTTCTTTGGGGCTTACTGGCTGTGGGAACTGGGCAGAACAGAAACCCCAAGAAGTAGGCCCTCATGTTACAGAATGGCACCAATGTGTAGACAACTTCATCCACATAAAGCCTGAGACAGCTTGGGAAGTAATTCTAGAAGAAAAGAACAGCATTATTCATGGTTTCTTGGTAGCAGCAAATTCTTGGTTCAACTCTGCTTGCTAGTGGCAAGCAAGCACTATCATTTAAAAGAGGCTTCCTGACTCAGCTTTAGCTGCAAAACCATGCAGCTCCTTAAGAGGTCCTGCCACAAAACACTTGGTAATAGTGACTGCATGCTTTGGTTTTCAGCAATAGCAGGAAAAAGCTGCACTGTTTTAAAATGCTGGCTTTTTGGACCATCCGGCCAGGGAAAACTCTGACTCTTTCAGGCAGGCGCTCTGACTACAAAGAATTTGAGTGTGGTTTGTGACCACACTACTTCATTTTGCTTGTTGCCAGGGCATTGAAACACAATAGAATTGTGGCAATAAACATGGCTATGGCTGGTACCTCCACCATGAAACTGAAATCTCACAAAGCTAAGAAATTGGCTGGATCTAGCTGTCAAAACCACGGCTTTAATCCTCTCCATATTGCTTTGCAAATTAAAGACACATGAGATCAGAAAAAGAGAGAGATATAGAGTAAAGATAGATTCAAAGATGAAGAAAACCTCTAAATGGTTTACAGTATGTTAAAAATATATTCAGACTAAAGGACAAAGTCTTTAAAATAAAAAAAAGAAAGAAAGAGAAGAGTTGGGTGTGGTGGTACACACCTTTAATGCTAATGCCTGGGAGGCAGAGGCAGACACATCTGCAAGTTCAAGGTGTGGTAACACACAACTTTAATCATAGCACTGGGAAGGCAGAGACAGGTGGATCTCTGTGAATTCAAGGACAGCCTGGTCTACAGAGTGAGTTCCAAGACAAAGATACATAGAAAGCCTGTCTCAAAAAGCCAAAAATCAAAAATAAAGAAATAGAGTTTAAAATAAACTATGTAAAGATAAACTATACAGTCTGGATACTGTATGTTATTATGCTCTCTTTGAATTATTTAAATGCTGAGGAAAGAGCAACAGCTCTTAAATGACATTTGCTTATAAATGCTACTGAATTAATCCAAGATAGGTATTTTAAAAATAAATTGACTTCAAAATTGAAGTGAAAAAGTATATTACTTTGGAAAATAAATTTTGCTTCCACAGGAAATAAGAGGATGTGGATTCATTCTGAATTAAAAAAAATAGGTTTGTGCAAGCAAGATCACCTGAGAAATCTCCGGTTAGAACAGATGGCCCATATGTCAGAGTTCTACATCCAGAACAGATTCAAGACTGCTGCCTCAGATGATCAAGACTCACAGGATACTATATTCAGAACTTGATCTAAATTCTAAATCTTCTTTAGGTCCCCATAAGATTATCGGTGGCCCCAACCAGCAGGAATAACTATACCCACATTTCCAACAAATGGACTAAGGATATATTCCTTTGTTTAAAAAAGAGGGGGGAAATGCTTGGGGATAATTCTGTATTATGTCAATTACATTTTAAATAAATGCTGATTGTCCAGTAGCCAGACAGGAAGGAGAGGAGGGAAAATAAGAACATGAGTATTCTGGGAAGAAGAGGAAGCTTCCTGAACAGTCCTGCCCAAACCATGGAAGAAGCAGGAAGTGACCTAAATGCCGAAAAAGATACTGAGCCATGTGGCTAACATAGATAAGAATAATGGGTTAATGTAATTTATAAGAACTAATACAAAGTCTGAGCTAATGGGCCAATTAGTTTATATTTAATGCAGACTCTGTGTGTGATTTTCTTTGTGGCTTACCTGCTGTGGAAACTGGGCAGGATGGAAACCCCAACAAGCAGGTCCCCATGTTAGATTACTGAAAACAACTAACACTTGAGTCATAGATCATGGGGAATTATGCTGAAATTGAACTAGTAATTTTAACTCTATCAGGCAGCTATCACAGTCAAATAATTCAATAGACATGATAATTGAGGAGAAAAGCAACCACCAATCTCATTGACCTGTAAACGTTACAGTTATAATAACTGGTCTGGAAATATATGCCCATTAATGTTAAATTAGTCTGAATATAATGGTTTAACCAACCATTTTCTTATTGAATTTATATCCCATTCCACAAAATGAAAGTGGTACCTGATACCATAATTGGGCTCTAAGTCATACATATATTTTAAAAAACACATATGAACACACACACAAATAAGTTTTTAGTTCATTGATTGTCCAGTGGATACACACACATCCAAGAGCATATGGAAAGTTCAGATTCAATTTTATGATTTTGATACAAAGGGAGTATAAATTTTGGTATATCTGGGGCAAGTTAGGAGCAGGGATTTTAGTATATGAAAAATATATTTCATTGAATTCTCAAATATCTATTAACTTGTTAAAAGTTCAAAAAAGATACAAGCATTGAAGCCCAAACATTAGAATTTATAAAAATACTTGTGCATATATGTACACAAGCTTTAATTTCTTATATAAGAACTTAAAGTGTATGAGGTCAGATTATTATTCTATACATTATCTGAAGCCATGTATGTAGCATAGAGTTTAAATAATATCTATTGACAAACAAAAAACATTCTTTGTAAAATTATATTTTGGAATTAAATGTGTATATACATCTAAACACATATAATGCATGTATAATATGTAAAAGAATATATTTATATAAATTTTATGATTGTCTTATTATAATATACAATCATATATGTAAAGTGACAAAATTCATTCTTACATAGACTGGTTAAATTTACTTAGGTTTTTACTGCTCTACTATAAATGATAGCACCAGGATCTATTCTTTACAAAATCTGTTCTACAGCTTTAGATTTAAGTTTTTGTGATCTTTAATTGCTTTAATATATTTTTAAGATATATTTTCTACACACAGCTTGATAATATGGATTGGATGATGATGGCTGCATAAGGCTTAATGAAAAAAGAAAAAGAGTTGAATCAAATAACAGAGTCCTACTTCTTCAACAGTGAAGAGTTGCTGTCAAGAACAATTGCAACACCGTCAGTTTCTCTGGATTGTGTAAGTTTTGTCACATGTATCTCCTTCATCTAGCAAATCTGAGTTAGAATATTTAATACAAATAATCTCTTTTTCTGTTTTCTCTACTTACTTATTTCTCTAGATGCTTATAGTTTAGTTTTTTTTTTTATTTTAAACTGAATCTTAATAAGAAATTCAACTATATCTACTTCCAGAACTGTAGTTAGAGGCTGCTCATTCATTTCTTGGCCACCTAGACCAGTCATAATCACACAAACTCTATAATTATGACACTGCTTGGTCTATTAGCTCACACTTTTTATTCGATAGCTCTTATATCTTAAATAAACCCATTTCTATTAATCTGTGTATCTCTATGTGGTTGTGGCCCACCAATAAGTTTCCGACCAATGTCTGGTGTCTGTGTCTTGTGGAAGTTACATGTCATCTCTCTGACTTTACATACTCTCCCCTCCTCATTCTGCTTGGGATTTCCTTTTTTCCTTATTCTGCATTGAAATTGACCAAAAACAGCTTTGTTACTAACCAATGGTATTTACAGCATACAGAGGGGAATTCCACATCACAGAACAATTTCATCAGCTGCTGCAGGAGCTCCTCCTGCTCTTTCAGCGAATAGCCTATAAGAAACCAGCCCACTTGAGTGTGTTCTCTTTGGCTTGAAAAAGCAGTGGTAGCCATGTGCTCCCTCTCTTGCTTTGGACTCGGCATGTAGTTAACAGACTCTTTTCCTGGTCATACAGAGGGCTTCTGTCTAGTACAGTGATCTGTAAGTTTTTCCTTTAAATAAACAACCCTTTTATTAATCCTAATTCCAAACTGGTTTGGGATTGTTTTGTGAATTACTCCTTTTAATCAACCTCAGAATATTCAATTACATTGTGGAAAATCAATTACACTGTGAATTTAGAGGTTGCATTTTGTATTAATGAAATAAAATAAATCTTAGATCAAGAGCAGAAGTCAGCAAGTAGTTTACAGAAAGTAATCCTAGATAGATAGAGACAGTTTGGGAGATGGACACACATGAATTCATACAGAGGGAGTTTGAGTATAGCAGTCATTTTTTTTTTTTTTTTTTTTTTTTTTTTTGCAGAGTAAAAAAATGTTCTCTTGAGAGCTCAACAACAGTTTTAAGCTCCTACTTTAAGCTCCTACTCTAAGGATACCCACCCAGAGCAGTGAGCCTCAAGGTCCACAGTAAGAGAGCCCGGCACCCTCAGCCTGGGCTCCAGGGGCTCCTGTGTTCTCCTGGATCCTGCACTGCCTGCCCCGTCCTTCCTTCTGTCCCTGGATCACTGGACTACCAGGCGGCCATGTTTAGGTGCTGAAGAGTTCCATCTGGACAGGTGAGTCTGTGCTATCCAGGGGCGATAGTCCCAGAAGAGAGCACAAACCCCCCTCCCCCAGCTCCTTCTGCAGGGCTGCCTTTCTTATACACGACCCCCCCTCCCCCAGCCTGCATTCTCAGCAAGGTCCTTTGCTCAGGAACAGTTTTCTGCTCCTACACTAAGGCTTCCAACCAAGAGCAGTGAGTGCCTGCCTACATGTCAGGCCTCAAAGACCACTGAAAGGGAGCACGCGCACCTTCAACTTATGAGGCAGGGTAGTCCTGTGTTCTACTCGTCCCTGCCCTGCCCCCCTAGTTCCTCCTTTTTGTCCGCGGGTCATTGGACTACCAGTCGTCCATGTTTGGGTGCTGAGGACTTCCAGCTCGACAGGACGGGCGCTGCTTCTACACTAAAGAGATACACCCAGAAACTCAGTCACAGCAAAGACTGGTCCAAGACACCAGGCCTCCCCTGGCTCCATTTGAAAGAGGAGATGAGAAGGCGCCAATGCAAGACTTCCTCCAACAACATGAAAGGCAACATGACATCACCAGAATCCAGGGATCCCGAAATAAGAAGAATTGTACACCCTACTCCAGAAGAATTAGAAGAAACCGACTCAAAAGTGAATTATATGAAAATAATAGAAGACCTTAAGCAGGAGGTGAAAAACTGCCATAAACAATTAGAGATTACAAACAAAAAGGTAGAGGAAATGAATAAATCGCTCAAAGATACCCAAGAAAACCAAGAGAAACAAGAAAAAGCAATCAAACAGGTAAGGGAAGTAGTTCAAGACCTGAAGAATGAATTGGAAGTAATGAAGAAAACACAAACCGAGGGAAGATTGGAGATGGAAAATCTGGGTAAACGAACAGGAACTACAGAGACAAGTACTACCAACAGAATACAAGAGATAGAAGAAAGAATATCAGAAACTGAAGATACCAAAGAGAAAATAAACACACTGATCAAAGAAAACAGCAAAACCAACAAATTCTCATCACAAAACATTCAGGAAATATGGGACACAATAAAAAGACCAAACCTAAGAATAATAGGGGAAGAAGAAGAAGTACAGCTCAACGGTCCAGAAAATATATTTAATAAAATTATAGAAGAAAACTTTCCCAACCTAAAGAAAGATATTCCTTTGAAGGTTCAAGAAGCATACAGAACACCGAATAGACTGGATCAAAAAAAAAAAAAACCTCGCCATATAATAATCAAAACACAAAGCATACAGAATAAAGAAAGAATATTAAGAGCTGCAAAGGAAAAAGGCCAAGTTACTTATAAATGTAAACCTATCAGACTTACACCTATCTTCTCTTTGGAAACCATGAAAGCCAGAAGGACCTGGATAGATGTACTGCAGAAACTAAGAGACCATGAATGCAAGCCCAGAATACTATACCCAGCCAAGCTTTCATTCACTATAAATGGAGCAAACAAAATTTTCCAGGATAAAAAAATATTAAACAATACATACCCACAAATCCAGCCTTAAAGAAAGTAATAGAAGGAAAATCATTAACCAAGGAGTCCAACAATGATCTCAATAACTCAGATATCTAGAGACCTTCCACCAGAGCAACTCAAATAGGGAAACACACAAACTCTACTACTGAAAAAGTGACCGGAGTTAACAACCACTGGTCATTAATATCACTTAATGTCAATGGACTCAACTCACCTATAAAAAGGGACAGGCTAAGAGATTGGATATGAAAACAGGATCCAACATTCTGCTGTTTGAAGACACAAAGACAGGCACCTACTCAGAGTAAAGGGCTGGGAAAAGGTTTATCAAGCAAATGGACCTAAGAAACAAGCAGGTGTGGCCATACTAATTACTAACAAAGTTGACTTCAAACTTAAATCAATCAGAAGAGATGTAGAGGGACATTTTATACTCATAACAGGAAAAACTCATCAGGATGAAGTCTCAATTCTGAATATCCTGAATATAAGCCCCTAATATAAAAGCACCCACGTACGTAAAGGAAACATTACTAAAACTCAAGGTAGCCATCAAACCACACACACTAATAGTAGGAGACTTCAACACTCCTCTATCACCAAGGGGCAGGTCAATCAGACAGAAATCTAATAGAGAAATAAGAGAATTAATGGAGGTAATAAATCAAATGGGCTTAACAGACATCTATAGAACATTCCACCCAAATAGGAAAGAATATACCTTCTTCTCTGCAGTTCATGGAAACTTCTAGAAAATTGACCACATACTCATTAACAAAGCAAACTTCCACAGTTACAAAAAAATATTTGTAACTACCTGTGTCTTATCACCATGGATTAAAGTTAGAATTCAACAACAAACCTACCTCCAGAAAGCCTACAAACTCAAGGAACTGAACAGTCAAATACTGAACCATACCTGGATCAAGGAAGAAATAAAGAAAGAAATTAAAGTCTTCTTGAATTCAATGAAAATAAAGAAACAACATATTCAAACATATGGGACACTATGAAAGCAGTCCTATGAGGAAAGTTCATAGCACTAAGTGCCCATTTAAAAAAAAAAAAAAAGACAAAAAAACAAAAACAAAAACAAAAAAAAAAA
>NW_026070783.1:82422-84213 GCF_014885135.2 Alexandromys fortis
TGAACAGTCAACTACTGAACCACACCTGGATCAAGGAAGAAATAAAGAAAGAAATTAAAGTCTTCCTTGAATTCAATGAAAATAAAGAAACAACATATTCAAACTTATGGGACACTATGAAAGCAGTCCTAAGAGGAAAGTTCATAGCACTAAGTGCCCACTTAAAGAAAACAGAGAAGGCACACATTGGAGACTTAACAGCCCACCTGAAAGCTCTGGAAAAAAAAAAGAAGCAGACTCACCTAGGAGGAGTAGAAGACTGGAAATAATCAAACTGAGGCCTAAAATCAACAAAATAGAAACACAGAAAACAATCCAAAGAATCAATGAAACAAAAAGCTGGTTCCTGGAGAAAATCAACAAGATTGATAAACCCCTATCCAAACTGATAAAACGGCAGAGAGGGAATATGTAAATTAATAAGATCAGAAATGAAAAGGGGGACATAACCACAGACTCAGAGGAAATTCAGAGAATCATTAGATCTTACTAGAAAGCCTGTATGCCACAAAACTGGAATATGTAAAAGAAATGGATTATTTTTTAGATAAATACCATTTACCAAAGTTAAACTAGGACCAGGTGAACAATCTAAACAGACCTGTTAGTCGTGAAGAATTAGAAGCTGTTATCAAAAACCTCCGTACCAAAAAAAAGCCCAGGACCGGATGGCTTCAATGCAGCATTCTACCGGATCTTCCAAGAAGACCTAATACCTATACTCCTTAATGTATTTCACAATATAGAATCAGAAAAGTCATTGCCAAATTCCTTTTATGAAGCTACAGTTACTCTGTACCAAAACCACACAAAGACTCCACCAAGAAAGAAAAATAGAGGCCAATCTCACTCATGAACATCGACGCAAAATCCTCAACAAAATACTGGCAAACCGAATCCAAGAACACATTAGAAAAAATATCCATTATGTTCAAGTAGGCTTCATCCCTGAGATGCAGGGCTGGTTCAACATATGAAAATCTATCAATGTAATCCATCATATAAATAAGCTGAAAGAAAAGAAACATATGATCATTTCATTAGATGCTGAAAAAGCATTTGAAAAAATTCAACATCCCTTTATGATAAAAGTCTTGGAGAGACTAGGGATACAAGGGTCATACCTAAATGTAATAAAAGCTATTTACAGCAAGCCAAAACTAACATCAAATTAAACAGAGAGAAACTCAAAGCTATCTCACTAAAATTAGGAACACGACAAGGCTGTCCACTCTCACCATACCTCTTCAATATAGTGCTTGAAGTTTTAGCAATAGCAATAAGACAACCTAAGGGGATCAAGGGGATCTGAATTGGAAAGGAAGAAGTTAAGCTTTCGTTATTTGCAGATGATATGATAGTGTACATAATCGACCCCCAAAACTCCACCAAATAACTCCTACAGCTGATAAACACCTTTAGTAATGTGGCAGGATACAATATCAACTCCAAAAAAACTGTCGCCCTCTTATATACAAAGGATAAAGAAGCTGAGAGGGAAATCAGAGAAGCATCACCTTTCACAATAGCCACAAACAGCATAAAATATCTTGGGGGTAACTCTAACCAAGGAAGATCTATTTGACAAGAACTTTAAGGCATTGAAGAAAGAAATTGAAGAGGATACCAGAAAATGGAAGGATCTCCCTTGCTCTTGGATTGGGAGGATCAACATAGTAAAAATGGCAATTCTACCAAAGGCAATTTATAGATTCAATGCAATCCCCATCAAGGTCCCATCAAAATTCTTCACAGATCTTGAGAGGACAATAATAAACTTTATATGGAAAA
>NW_026070783.1:89733-95829 GCF_014885135.2 Alexandromys fortis
TAAAGCTGAGAAGCTTCTGTAAAGCAAAGGACACTGTCACTAAGACAAAAAGGCAACCTACTGACTGTGAGAAGATCTTCACCAACCCCGCAACAGACAAAGATCTGACCTCCAAAATATATAAAGAACTCAAGAAACTAGACTTTAAAATGCTAAATAACCCAATTAAAAAATGGGGCACTGAACTGAACAGAGAATTATCAACAGAGGAAGTGCAAATGGTTAAAAGACTCCTAAGGTCATGTTCAACTTCCTTAGCGATCAGGGAAATGCAAATCAAAATCACTTTGAGATATCATCTTACACCTGTCAGAATGGCTAAAATCAAAAAACATCAATGATAGCCTTTGCTGGAGAGGTTTTGGAGAAAGGGGTACCCTCATCCATTGCTGGTGGGAATGCAATCTTGTGCAACCACTTTGGAAATCAGTGTGGCGATTCCTCAGGAAATTCGGGTGCAGACCTAAACTGAAACAGACCCATTCTAAAAGGCTGGGGCACCCATTTTATTAATGATTTTTCCCTTGTTCAAACAATTGCACAGACTTTGAAAGATAACATTCATATCTGCATAAACACATGTATGGGCTGTGTAATGTACACAAGTTAGACAAGGATGATTTTTTGTTCTATTTTTGAGCAGGTAAAATATGCAGAAAATTGGAAGATAAGAATGAATGGAGACCAGTGCATACGATGGAGGCCTGGATTGGAACATTTCAGAGGGAAGTAAAATCTCCATTGGGTGAAGATGATGGTAAAAAAACTCACACTAGCTCAGAATAGATAATTATTTAATTAGGGCTAGACTCACAAATCAGAATATTCTGTNGGGAGGCGGGGAGGAGGCGGAAATCTTTTTTTTTTCAATAAAAAAAATTATATTAAAAAAATGTTCTCTTTTGTAGACAACCTGGCAAATAGAGGTCAGCTAGGTGATCCTCAGTTTCTTCAAGCTAGCATACTTTCATTACAGTCACAGACTCCTGAGTCCTATTAACAAATATTATGATAGAGACTTAACTAAAATGTACATTTTATATTAGGGGCAGGAGGTGGATCCGGACAGGACAAAATGTTCCATGGGGCCACTGCTGCAATTACTGAGTGAACCCTCAGTAAACTCATGGAAAAATGAACAAGCAAACTCTAAAAACTCCCCCAAACCAGTCAATAGTTACTATCCACTCTACCAGTTTCTAGTTACAATAAATCAACAATCCACATTGTCTCTCTATGGAGCTTCATATTAAATTTTATATAAATGTGTTCACATGTTATGTTGTCTCAGATTGGTTCCCTTTGATTAGCATCAATTTTATTCCTTTTTAACATAATATTTTATTAATTACTTGGTAATTTAATGCAATGCTCCCCAATCACACTTACATTCTATTTCTTCCAGATCTACCACCATCCCAGCCTTGTACTCCATCTAATCAAAATATAACCAAAACAAAACAAAAATTCCAGTAGTACAATTTGGTTTGGTTGTATACTAGTTGGAGCATGGACACATTCTTAATGGTTAGCACTAAAAGAAACTGAGACTTTCCCCACCATCCAACTTTCATCCAAGCACTGTGAGAAGCCATCAACTGTGAAGAGCAACACTTAAATATCTTTATCACAATTTTATTGGCTCTTTTCAATAGCTTTCTGCCTGAAATGTTTCTTTCCTTTTTTTATGGGGGTGGGTTGTCAAAAATGTCTTCAATGTCTCTCATTATCAGTTATGAATATGCTATCAAGGATACCACAGCAAGGGAAGCTTCCTTGCCCCTAACAGCTGGTACCAGCAAGGATCACAGACATAATCCAGGTGGCTATCAATATGGCCTTTGATATTTTTTTCTTTAAAAGGCTTTTCATAAAATGTATTTTCACATATTCCCACACTTCAAACTCCTCACCAATATTCTCCACTTCCTTATGTACAATGTTCTTATTCTTTGTCTTTCTCAAGAAAAAAAATAGAGAAAATTAAAAGCAATAATTAAAACAGACAATCTGAAAAGAAGAAAGTCAATGAATGAGACACAAGTACCAAATCAAAATAAAACATTTAGCTTATCACTCACACAAACACAAAAAAATGTGTGATTTATGTTGACCAAATACTTGTGTTTGACTGCCACTCCATTGAAGAAAACTTACTAGTAAGTACCAACCATATGGTTTCTTGGTTAGATGTGGGAATTTGTGTCCACTTAATTTTCAGTGCTTAGATTCTGTTTGATTTGAGTCTGTGTGTTGTTAATATAGACTGACTGGTTAGCTTAGACTCAAAATAATCACACAGAAACTGTATTAATTAAATCACTGCTTGGAACACTAGTTCTAGCTTCTTATTGACTAACTCTTACATCTTAATTTAACACATTTTTATTAATCTGTATAACNCAATTGTGACTCACTTCAACAGAGTCTTAAGTTATATAAATGGCGTATTCTACAGCTTTTTGAAGTGGTTGAAGATTACCTATCTATGCAGAATACAATCTCTATGTATCTACAGAACCTCATTAGTCTAAGTATGACAAATATAGATGACTATTGATATATAACCCTTAATACCTTTATAACTTAAAGACTAAGACTTCATATTAAAACATTATACAATAAATAAATGTGCAGCAAATGAGGACTATGACCTCAAAATGTCAACAATGTATAAGTATCTTGATCAGAGGTAGAAATGTACATTGCAATATGATAAATACATATCAATATATAAAAATGTTTTAAGGAGAGGTGAAAGCATGCATTCATACAGTAATCAAGAAAATTTAAATTTATATCAAAATACAAGAATCTATACCAATGAAATTGCCTATAACTCACAAGTTATAACACACAAGTGTTCATTTTATTACTCACTATTATTATTAGTGTGAGTAAGCTCATACTAATCTATTATTCCATTAAATTTTCCTTATTTAAAGAGATTCCTGAGCTTATAAAATTTCCCCCAACCCCCAACCTTATACCAGATATAATCAACCCCTAAATGATGTCCCTAACCCTGAGGACAAACTTTGTTGGGAGAAGGGACATTGTCTTTCAGAATTACTTCCAGCTGTCATGGGGGCAATGTTTTTCAATGGGATTTTGTAAAAGTAAAATGATGGTTAAGTTTCAAGAGTAATGCCTGAGATAATTGCAAATAGTTTCTGAGTATTTGGTGGAGGTCTGTCCAGAATCTTGTAAAAAAGTGCACCATTTTACCTAACCAAGTTTGAACCATCTTGAGCAGCTGGTACCCAAAAGAGTTCTTGTAGTAGCAATATCAATCTCATGACATCATATCAACCAGGTTGAATTTTCTTGTAGAGCATCACCTTATTCCTGCAGACTTTAAAGGTTATTGCAGGAAAATCCATTGTTTATTGTGGAANATTTTAAAATAAGCTACACAAATACAATAACTTAATCAAGATCAGAAATACATATACACTCGGCACCAGGAGAACCATCAGTGGGGTTAGTTTCTGACCCGCGGCAGCAGCCCGGGGCCCCGGAAGACAGGCATTCCTCATCCCCCCTATACTTCCTGGCCTTCCTGCAGGGCCTATACCCCCCCCTGCATACTGCCTCTCTCTTCTTATCCCACCCAGCTTGCATCCAGAACCCTCCCCCCTTTTGTCTCTCTTCCCTCTTTGGGCACAGAACTTCTCCCAGCTCAGAATAACTGGGCCCTAGGACCTAATCCTTTGGGCAACTGAGCAGGCTGGCGGGAGGTCCTTTGTTTCAATAGCCTGCCTGCAGCAAGCAAGGTAGGTGCTTTGTTTACGAGCTACCCAACCAGCACGGAGATCTGATCTCGGCACCAGGAGAGACATCACTGGGAGCTACCCAAGCAACAAGGAGATCTAATCTTGGCACCAGGAAAGGCATAACTGGAGCACCAGGAGAGCCATCCCTGGGGACTGCAATCACTGGGAAGATACATCAGTAGGCAAGGAGACCTGATCCTATGAAAGAAGATCCATAGGGGAACATTCAGAGGAAGAGATGGGCAGGCACCAATGCAAGGGATTCATCCAACAATCTCAAAAACAACATGAAACCACCAGAACCCAGCGACCTCACAACATGTGGACATGAACACCTTAATCAAGAAGAAGTAGAAAAAATTGACTTTATGAAAGTGATTGACGCCCTTAAAAAGCATGTAAATAATGCCCTTAAAGAAATGGATGAGAAGTATAACAGAAAGTTTGAATAATTGAATAAATCAGTGAATGATACCCTTGGAAACCAAGGAAAAACAATAAAACAGATAATAGAAACAGTTCAAGACTTGAAAACTGAAATGGAGGCAAAGAAGAAAACACAAACAGAGGGCCGGCTGGACATGGAAAATTTAGGTAAATGAATAGAGACTACAGAAACAAGCATAACCAACAGAATACAAGAGATAGAAGAAAGAATCTCAGATTCTGAAGATACCAAAGAGAAAATAAACACCCCGATCAAAGAAAACAGCAAGTCCAACAAACTCTCATCACACAATATTCAGGAAATATGGGACACAATAAAAAGACCAAACCTAAGAATTATAGGAGTAGAAGAAAAAGAAGAAGTGCAGCTCAATGGTCCAGAAAATATATTAAATAAAATTATAGAAGAAAACATTCCCAACCTAAAGAAATATACCTATGAAGATTCAAGAAGCATACAGAACACCGAATAGGCTGGATCAAAAAAAAAAAATCCCCTCAACATATAATAATCAAAACACAAAGCATACGGAATAAAGAAAGAATATTAAGAGCTGCAAAGGAAAAAGGCCAAGTTACTTATAAATGTAAACCTATCAGACTTACACCTATCTTCTCTTTGGAAACCATGAAAGCCAGAAGGACCTGGATAGATGTACTGCAGAAACTAAGAGACCATGAATGCAAGCCCAGAATACTATACCCAGCCAAGCTTTCATTCACTATAAATGGAGCAAACAAAATTTTCCAGGATAAAAAAATATTAAACAATACATACCCACAAATCCAGCCTTAAAGAAAGTAATAGAAGGAAAATCATTAACCAAGGAGTCCAACAATGATCTCAATAACTCAGATATCTAGAGACCTTCCACCAGAGCAACTCAAATAGGGAAACACACAAACTCTACTACTGAAAAAGTGACCGGAGTTAACAACCACTGGTCATTAATATCACTTAATGTCAATGGGCTCAACTCACCTATAAAAAGGGACAGGCTAAGAGATTGGATATGAAAACAGGATCCAACATTCTGCTGTTTGAAGACACAAAGACAGGCACCTACTCAGAGTAAAGGGCTGGGAAAAGGTTTATCAAGCAAATGGACCTAAGAAACAAGCAGGTGTGGCCATACTAATTACTAACAAAGTTGACTTCAAACTTAAATCAATCAGAAGAGATGTAGAGGGACATTTTATACTCATAACAGGAAAAACTCATCAGGATGAAGTCTCAATTCTGAATATCCTGAATATAAGCCCCTAATATAAAAGCACCCACGTACGTAAAGGAAACATTACTAAAACTCAAGGTAGCCATCAAACCACACACACTAATAGTAGGAGACTTCAACACTCCTCTATCACCAAGGGGCAGGTCAATCAGACAGAAATCTAATAGAGAAATAAGAGAATTAATGGAGGTAATAAATCAAATGGGCTTAACAGACATCTATAGAACATTCCACCCAAATAGGAAAGAATATACCTTCTTCTCTGCAGTTCATGGAAACTTCTAGAAAATTGACCACATACTCATTAACAAAGCAAACTTCCACAGTTACAAAAAAATATTTGTAACTACCTGTGTCTTATCACCATGGATTAAAGTTAGAATTCAACAACAAACCTACCTCCAGAAAGCCTACAAACTCAAGGAACTGAACAGTCAAATACTGAACCATACCTGGATCAAGGAAGAAATAAAGAAAGAAATTAAAGTCTTCTTGAATTCAATGAAAATAAAGAAACAACATATTCAAACATATGGGACACTATGAAAGCAGTCCTATGAGGAAAGTTCATAGCACTAAGTGCCCATTTAAAAAAAAAAAAAAAGACAAAAAAACAAAAACAAAAACAAAAAAAAAAA